>NW_026876416.1:0-194209 GCF_032173495.1 Musca vetustissima | reverse complement strand
CTTGGGAACGAGTGAAAGCCAAAGATAGTAGCATTGGAGAAAAAATAAACGCATACTTGGTAACGAACGCAATGAAGGCTAAGACAAAGTTTGGAATGGGTTTGGTTAATAAAAATTCCAAACCAACGCTGTTTTAAAAGCAAAAAACGCCAAAAAGGAATTGGACGAACAAATCAGACATAATAAAACCGTAGAAGCGATAGCAATGGGTAAAGGACTCTACCTTAAACCATACAAAAAGGGTTATGGTATTTATGTTGATGATACTCCAAAAAACTTATAAACCAGCTGCCCAAAGGTCCACTAACGGATGTAAACCTAAGTATATTTGGGAAGAGGTGTTTACAGGTGTGATAAGTTACCTAAAAAACCATATAGAGTGGAATGTGGCATTATAAACTTAGATAACGCAAGTGGATCTGGGACACATTGGGTGGCATATTATAAAAATAATAATAACATTGAGTATTACGATAGTTTTGGCAATCTTCAACCTCCGTTGGAAGTATTATACTACTTGGGAACCAATATAACATATAATTACGAAAGAGATCAAAAATATGATACATACAATTGTGGACACCTTTGTTTAAAATTCTTAATGAATATAAAACCTACGAAAAATAAAATAAATAAACAATTTTAATTGAATATTAGTCCAGTTATACTTTACTCCTCCAAGAAGATGGATGAAATCGACAGATCGGACATTGCATTGGTTGATTTCCAATATTGTCATGGAAACTATAAGAGTATTTTCATAAAAGAACTTTCATTCATGTGTGGATATTCTGTTGTTCCCACTCATTTCTTGTTTCGACCACCATTTAATTCAAAGGAACTTACATCACAGGCATGCAGAACAAATTCATATTGCAAGAAATTTGTAAATGATTTAAATTGGATGGACGGAAATTTCGACTATAATGATGTAGAGGATATTCTTACACCGTTAAACAACTACAAATATATTTTTGTTATTGGGCGAGAGAAAAAAGTATTTTTGCAGAAGTACCTCAATACTACGATTATTAATATGGAAAATAAAGTTAATCTTAAAGCATGTCAAAATTATTATACTAATTGTCAAATACATCCTACCATAAAATTTAAGTGTGCTGTAAATAATGTATTTAAATTATTGATATTCATTGAAAAAAACTGGAATGATATCGCCGAAATAATATATGACGAACTCAATAAAGAAAATTGAAAAAAGAACAACTTTTTATATTATTTAAAACATTTATTGATAGAGTTGATTGTAATTATTGCAAATACAATGAAAAATAATGGCGAAAACTTATTCACTGCTTTAATACCGCATACATCCACGCCGAAATCAGGAAGCAATTTATCCAAGTATTTATTATTAATGGGAACATTTTTTGTAATGCGTCTTCTCATTAATGGACAAGAGGATGACCATCGTAAGTGTTCCGAAACTGGACAATCATTTCGTTCCCAATGATTTATTTTAACCCCACAGAAATAGCATTCAGTAATGTCTCCTCTGCCCGTATAAAAAAATCCAATTGCTGCCAATTGTTTTGGATCTTGATATGTCAGTGGCCATGAATTAAAAGTCTTTAAACGTAGATCTTCCCTGTTCATGTTTGAAAATTCCATCCTTCTTTATAAAACTGTTCTTGTACACTGTGAAGTGGAATTTGAAAATTATGTCTTTATATATAAAACAAAACACCATTTTTGTAAAGGTTTTTTTTTTTTTTTTTTTTTTTTTTTTTTTATTGTTTCTTATGGAATGGTGAAATTACATCTCATCAAACTATAAAACTAGAATTATTGTAAGGGTCCCAATAGGGTGATCCATTATTTATTATGGAATCTCCACTGCTAACTACAATTACATCGTCGTCATCTCTTCCAGACGTATAGTAGCCAGAAGTGGTCTCTCCGCTACTGATGATGAAAACATCCTCTTCCCTGGACGAATTGGATTCTCCACTGCTTATAATTATGACATCTTCTTCCATCGGAAAGCTGAGTAAATAGCCATCGATCTCAGGATCATTCCATTCAGGAAGGTTTTTCAATGAATTCTCCATGTCGACTGCGCAACGCTGTTTCTATACGACTGAATGGATTTTTCAAAACTTTCAAAAAACAGCATGGGTTTCTTAGGATACATTTTGCTGATATAAGCGAATATTATTGACCAATGCGAATACAATACAACATGATTACACATGACGACGGACAAAAGGGACTTTATTTTCTCACATATCAAATAATCATGAATTCTTTAAATGTTTATATAAAATAATTTTGCTGACCTATGTAAAATGTTTGCAACAAAGAAAAGAAAAGAATGTTGAACATGCTGACGAACAAAAGAGAATTGATATTCTCACATACCAACTTATCGCAAATTCGTTAATTGTTTATAAAAATCATTTTGCGGACTTAAGAAAAAGAACCCTAAATAGAAAAACAAAAATCCACCAGACTGATCGCGATTAAACATGCTGACAAATTTAGAATAAGAGACACAATTGGCGCTTTCAGTCTATCCAATTTAAATAAAAGAACCAAACGGCTTCGAAACACCTAATCGATCAAAGCGACATCTATATTCCTATTTTAGAAAAGGGTAAAATATTAATTCATTTCGTCACAATGTGCAATAAACTTAAACATATACCTCCATTTCGAAATTGTTTCCCTTCCATAGCATACTTTTAGGAGTTTGCTTTAATGCTAACCAGATTAAATAAAATTAAAAAACAAGTCTTTTATCGAATCTACAGGGCAGCATCAATAATTCACCAAACCACAATTTAAATAAAAGAAGCAAAAGGTTTTGAATCACCCAATCTTTCAAAGCGACATCTTTACCTTAAAGATCACAGGGAGACACATACAACTCACCACCAAAAGGATTAAAGAACCAAAAGGTTTTGAATCACCCAATCTTTCAAAGCGACATCTATACTTTAAAGATCACAGGGTGACACATACAACTCACCACCAAAAGGATTGTGTCTATGCTACAAACACGACAGATCACAGTGTTGCACATACAACTCACCTCCAAAAGGATTGGGTCTATGCTACAAACACGACATAGATCAGGGTTGCACATACAACTCACCACCAAAAAGTTTATGTCTATGCTACATACACGACAGGCCATCTACTGACAACGATCTAATTCACCACTATTTTAGTCAAATACACAGGGTAACATCTGCAATTCACCACTTTTTGATTCGTGTCTACGATACACACACAGGGCGACATCTACACTTCACCACGAATGGTCTTTGCCTTTGCTACTTCACCACGAATGGTTTGTGTCTTTGCTATGTAATTTGATACGATATTGATAGAATCCCCACAAAACCTCTACTAGCTTATTCAATAACTATAAATGATCCACTCTATCAAACGCTTTCTCAAGGTCCATGGAAATTAAAAGTGAAAGATTACGTTCATTAAAATGTCTTCTAATGGTGTCCGTCAGTCCTAGCAGAACACTCGTTGTACTCCTTTTAGCACGAAAATCACATTGATAATCGCTTAAGGGGACCCCCCCCCCCCACATTCTCGGGGTCAACATTTTTGTTGATATAATTCGAATCTACACTGATTAAAGAATGTCTCTACAAAATTTCAAGTGAAAATCTCAAGAACTGTTGAAGATATATCCGATTTAGTGTGTCAGCATCAAGTGACGGCTAAAGGGTTTCTCAAACTTTAAACGCGTTTTTCTCTAAACATTTTTTTGCGAATGGCGGGCACGATAACTCAAAAACTAATAATCCAATCGGTTCCAAATTTTGCATCGTTTCTCTGGGAGTGTATAGCTCTCGTATGAACTAGGATAAAGCCAATCGGTGAAGATCTTCCTTATTTTTTAATTTGGTTTTTGGTCAAAAATCGGCGATTTTCCAAAAATATTTTTTCAAAGGTCCACCATTTTGTTAATTTTAGAGCGAAGTCAATAATCCTAGTTCATACGAGAGCCAGACATGTACTCTTTCTAACACCGTTGGAATTTTCGGATTCCGATGTTCCAGTGAGGAGTTATCATGCCCGCCATCAAAAATAAGGACTTTTCTTTAATTACAAAAAACAACAACAAAACAATAACAAAAATTTTTTGTAAATTATTTTTCTTCTTTTTTAAATCTTCAATTATATATGTGCAAAGTTACAAACCTTAACAAGCATTGGTATTGATTTACCAGCCCATTGAAAATCTTAAAAAATTCAAATCGAGAATGGGGGGGGTTCCCTTAACAGATTATTAGTTTCGATGTAACCCATCAACTGTTGTTTTAAAACATGCTCTACGACCTTTGCAAGAATTGGGAGGACAGAAATAGGCCTTAAATTTTCAATAGCAACACAGTTGGTTTTCTTCCTTATAGGAGTTATCTTTGCAATTTTCCACTGCGATGTGAAGGTCGAAGTCATTATTATGGTATTTACAATATGAAGGAAAATAGTTTCTAGATGAGGTAGAACCAGTTTGAGGAATATCAAAGAAAAACCATCAATACATGGTGCGTTGGATTTTATATTACAAAAGGCTATGTTTAATTTGTCTAAATTAATAGTACGAAAGCCAAATCTCCCCTCAACCAATGACGAAAAATGTCGAGATGTATGCTCAATCATCGGAGCATCGGACTGATTATTAATGAAATGTTGATTTAATTCGTTGACCCCTATATTAAGGCTTTTACATATATCTGGACTGTTTGCAAGAAGACCGTTATTATCTATTCTATTCCATAAGGTTTTTGAATTTAAATTCTTCGACAAGTATATCGCATGTGCTTGCCTCTTCTCTTTCCTTATAACCGTTTTGGCTTTATTCCTTGCTCTACAGAATATTTTCCACTTGTGGCTAGTTTTATCAGATATAATCTGTGAATGCCCAGTCCCTTAAGGAACTGTGGAACTTAATCACAGGCGCGTTCATCCATTCGGTATCATTTTGTTTAAACTTCCTTCTTTTTAAAGGACAGGCCGAGTGAATATATTCCAGTCCAGCCATAAAAGTATTTAACTGATTGTCAACATCATACGAATCAACAAATTCATAGTAATCAACAAATTCATAGTAATCATTCACGAGCGAATGTAATGAACGAATGGACAGGCAAATTATAACGTGTTTAGATATAGAAGGACATATATATTGATTCGAGAAAACAATATTTTCGGGGAAAGACAAAAGAAAAAAATCTAAAAGAGAAGTCGATTGATGGGTAACATCGTAGTGTGTCGGTAAAGAATTGTGATGAATTGATAAATTCAATCTATCACAAGCAGATCTTACGGAAGATGCGGTTGGAATATTAAACAAATTGTTATTAAAATCTCCCATAAGTACTATATTAGAATATCGTAGCAAAAGTTCAGAGACTTCTTCTTCGAAGGCTTCGAAGTCCCCATGTGGTAAATACACCACCCCAATAAGTAAATGTTGACCATCAAATGAAATCTCAACAAGCAAACATTCAACAACACCGTAATTGTTATCGCTGTAAACGACTTTATAGTTTAACGATCTGGACAAGTATAAGGCAACCTCTCCACCCCTCTGCAAAGGGCGATCATTCCTTATACAATTATAACCAGTCAAGTCAACACACTTTGTAGAAATATAAGTTTTGAGCCATGTTTCGCTTATTCCGATTACATCAAGTTTGCAGCCAAAAATAATGCTTTTAATCTCAGAAAATTTTACTTAGTTTGAATTTATACAAAGACTTTGGCTATTAACATGGCACATATTTAATGAACCAGACATATTATTAATTTGTGAGCGCAACTGCCCATTACTTTCACCTAAGTTGTTCATAATAGTAACAAATCACTTGAATTCGAAAATTAAATAAATATCAGAAGGGAGTAACCGATTTCATCCAAACGCAATTTTTCTTCCAAACGTAGTTCAAGTTCGAAAATAAGGAATTTTGGTCCACTTCTTCTGATACCTCCCCAACCAAAATTTTGCTAAAATTAAATTTTAAAATATCATGCGAACGGGATATCCGATTTGAATTGAACTTTGTACAATCTATTATCAAGTCCGAAGATGTGAGCCATTGGCCCACCCCTTCTGGCACCTCCCACAAATGGTCAAAATTTTCAATATTTATAAATCCAATATCAGATGAATGGAATGTCCGATTTGAACCAATCTTTACACAACCTATTATCTCCTATTTGAACAAAAAAACTTTGCACAGTTTCTTATATTAGGTTGGGGAAAAAGAAATCCATTATTTTTATATGAACTATAGGACTTTATTTAATATGCTTCGGAATGTCCGATATGCACCGTTTTGTTGTATGATTTGTTGCCATTTTAAACTTAACTTCATAATGCCTAGCTCAAATTCAAGTAGTTGATTTTCACAATCCTCCTTAGATACCAATTTTTATCATTAAAGCAATTTTGCAAAGCAAGACAAATATGATAATCGGTTTGTGCCAAGTCCGGACTGTGTGGCGGATGCATTAAAACTTCCCAACCAAGCTCCCGACGTCTCTGTATATGTGTGAGGCCTGGCGTTGTCCTGGTGGAACACGACACCGGTCCTGTTGGCCAATTCTGGCCGTTTCCTGTCAATTGTAAATGGTTTAAAACAATTTTATGGTGGATTTGTAGTTCCTGGGCGATGTTACGACTTCTAACATGCCGATCAACTCCGGTTTTATCGACATTTTCGAAGACCGGCCTACCTGTGCGAGGTGCATCTTTAACGTCAAAAATTACTGAAAGGAATCTACGAAACCAAAATTGCACATAAATGGCTGTTACAATATCGGATCCATAAACGACATTCACAATTATATCTTGGCTTGTGTGTTCGCCTTTCGGTAACTGGAAAATGTACCGAATTTTCTCTTTGTTCCTTTCCATTTTTAACACACTGTAACTCACAACCGAATGCACTAAACCAAAAACAGCAACATATTTTTTTACTGTGAAATGTCATCATTCCAACAAAATTGTTTGATCCATACTTTACGAGAAATCTATCAGTACAGCCATCTGCCGAAAAAATAATAGATTTCTTTTCCCCAACCTTATATTTACCAAGCCTAGGTGAAGTCCGAAGGTGGACTTGCCCTCTCCTTCTAGTACATCACAAAGGGTCAATATTTGTTTAATCTTTGATAAGAACATATATCTTTTATAAAGTGAATAATAAAACCTATGTGTAATTCCGAAGACCCCCGACTGACCCTTTTTTACTTGTTTTCTTTTCAATTGAAAGTTTTACGTTGACGAAAATGTATTACATAAAAATTAAAAAATGCTAATTCTGCCATATCCACATCCATATAAAGTCCAGCTCATGCAAAATGTATATACATGGAATGGATGCATCAACAAAAAGCGGAACAAAATATTCTTTTGCAATGAAGCACATTTCTCACTCGGTGGATAAGTTAATAAACAAAATTAAGATTAACTTGTCACCAAGTTCATGTGATTTGACCGCATTAGCCTCTTTTATGGGGCTATTTAGAATCGTTACATTAATATCTCGGAATATTTGCGAGATTTCTCAGCAGGTATTATGAGTTCTGATGAATTTACAGTCATATTTGTTGAATATCAAATTTAAAAAAATGTCAGCAATTATTATACCACCCTCCAAATAATTGAATAAAATATAAACAAATAACAGTTAATATGTATAAACAAATAGTAAGGGTAGGTTAGTGGACAACAACAGAATTCATTCTATATATTGTGGTCAATGAAACTGCTGGAGTTCATTCGCAGAGTAAACGTGAAGTCGACTGGACACAAAGACGGTAACGGTAAAATTGTAAACGCAGTGTTTTTTTATCATTTTGTGGAGGCAGTCAATCAAAAGTGGAGTGGAATATTTTATGACTAAATTGCAAAAAAGACGGAAATACAATTTGTGACGCAAATTTATTCAATGAAACTTTACACCCGAAATACATAGATTTTCCAAGACGTTCCGACTTGCTTTTTTAAGTAATCATGATTCTGAATAATGGGCTGTAATTCATCTATGGATACGAACAGTGTTTTAGATGAACCTTTGGGTGGTGGTGGTGCTATTGGTGGTGGAGCTGGTGCCGTTGGTGGATTAGCTCTGCCACCCTCCCAGTGGCCATTGTCACAAGCGGTAATTAAAAGCTCGTTATTTTCATAAATTAATCGATGTACACAATGTGGCTAACATACGTGACAGCCAATTAATTAATAGCTACCCATAATTATTGTATTCACCTTTGTCGTTTCGGGTTTTTGTTTTCATTCTTGTTTTCTGTAGAATCATTCGGATGTTGTTCGAGAATTTGTACGTTTAGATGAGAAAATAAGTAAATTGGAAGGTACTTGTCCGGGTCCACGATTAGCCACGTGTGAAGCATGGATAGAACATCTACAAAGTCGACGCAACGAGCTGTTGGGTCTGGATTCAAGACTTGTTGAAAATCCTCTGGCCAATGGTGGTTTACCAAAACAAATCACAGCCTCGGCACCAGTAACATCGTTAATCGATCAGACAACCAATTTACCCTCCCACGTAGCTGTCGACAATCGTGAAATGTTCATTGATGGCTATACATCGGAACAGTCAATGCCGCAAAACAACAATAATGCCGTGGCATTTTCCGGTAGTGGAGGTGTTAAACATAGTGACCTGCCAAATGGTATTCTGCCCTCGCATTCCAACAATTACAAGTCGTCTGCAGTTGGTGGCGGTGGTGGAATGGTTGGTAATGGTATTGGTGCTCCACGTTTATTCTCCTCTAATAACATAGTAGCGAAAACGCCTTCACAGGATTTAGTTAACGTAAGTACCAGGGGGTTCACCTTTTTGTCCCCCTTCTATATAATTTTCATGGTCTCCTTCGTTTTGTTTTCCTTTGTACAAAGTTTTTTTTTTCATATACCAACAAGAAAGGGAAATTATTGTAAACAAGAACATCGAAAAGCAATTTGTAAAAATATTTGTTTATATTACGAAATTCAAATGTGTACTAAGTATGTCATGCGTGATAAAAAGAAATTTGTGGAGTTATAATTTATAAACGACAGTTTTCCAAGGAAATAACTTTAATTGCTTGCAAATTTGCGGGTCAGTTATGTATATACGCGTATATAATTAAGAAATTTTAGATGATGCCTACCTTACACCTTTTCATACGTAAAACAATATGTTTTGTGACACATAAGAAAGTTTACAAAATTATTATATGAAAATTAAAAGTGTGTGTATCATCTATTTTAAAGAGCGCTGTCATCTATAAAATGTATGTCCTCTCCTCTATCTTCAATCGACAATCTGTCATCTATATTGCTAAACCATGATCAAGATTTATTTTAATAAATATAACAAGTTAAAAAGCGTTAAGTTCGGCCGGGCCGAACTTTGGATACCCTCCACCATAGATATACTGACAGGTACTTGAAATGAAAATATAAGGAAAATACCAAAAAGTGGACCTATATCGACATTTCCACAAACCGGTTATGTAAACCACAATGTAAACTATAAAACAAATTTCAGAATTTTTTAATGGACAATTATACCCTCAGCTTTATGGATAATGAGGATGTATACACTTTGACACGATTAAAATGGTTTCTTTGAATTAAATTTGTTTCAGAAAATTTTGATTTCATCCAAACTTTGGTCATCTTATTATTTTTTCCAAACTTAGTTCAGGTTCGAAGATGGGGAATATCGGTCCACTCCTTCTGGTACCTCCCACACAGGGGCTAGGTCTAAATACGGGTTATAGTTCATATATAGTTCATTATCGAAACTTACGTTCTAGTTTTTTATCTCGATATCCTCCGCAGGTGATATGATTACAACAGAGTCTTAGAACCAAACCCAAAACGCGGAACAAATTGCATAACTATTTTAATAAAAATAAAAAAGGGGGTTATATGGGGACTACCCCAAGAAGGGGGTGCATATTAATATTTTTTGTAGGGAAATTTGTTAGCATATGCAAAATGCAAAAGGCGTAACTAACAAAAAATTGAAAATTGGCTTTTTGAATGAATATTGTGAATGTCAATAAACTACATGTGTTGACAAAGTTTTACACGTCTGCGGTCAAAAAAGGAGCTTCTATTAACAAAAAACAAAAAGACGTAACTACAAGTGGGTTTATTTGATAAATGCAACTAAAAAAATTCAAATTTTTACTTAATTGTTATGACTGCCATTAAACTAAATAACTAAATTTATTAAAAAAATATAGTCTATTATATTAACAAATTAAATAACTTCCTCCCTATTACTCTCACGGAAGATGAAGTCTTAAATGGACTGAAATCGTTAAATAACTCTAAATCACCTGGTCCGGATGGTGTTCCCGAATATATCCTTAAATCCTGTGCTCATGAATTATATATTCCTCTTACTAATATATTTAATGCGTCGTTGTCTTCTGGTTATTTCCCTTATTTTTGGAGATCCAGTTTTATAATTCCCCTTCACAAATCTGGTAGTAGAAGTAACATTGAAAATTATAGAGGAATTGCGAAATTAAGTGCTATCCCCAAGTTATTTGAATTACTTATAACACGTAGGTTATCCCACATTGTTGCCCCTCTAATATCTCCATGTCAACATGGTTTCTTAACTGGGAGGTCAACATTAACTAATCTATTAGAGCTAACATGTTACGTCCATAATGGTTTTGTGAATAAACTTCAAACAGATGTCATTTACACTGACTTCAGTAAAGCGTTTGACACTGTAGCACATCACCTATTATTGTATAAATTGGACATCATGGGTTTTCCATCATTATTCTTAAAATGGATAACTTCATACCTACAACACCGTACACAAAAAGTATTATTTAATGAAATTTTCTCTAAGAACATAACAGTTACTTCTGGTGTTCCACAAGGCAGTCACTTAGGTCCTGTTTTATTTGTTCTGTACTTAAATGACCTCCCATCAGCTATTACAACGTCAAGAGTGCTAATGTTTGCTGATGATGTTAAACTTTTCTCAAATCTTAATTCTTCAAATCAATATATTTATTTACAAAATGATCTGCATTCCCTTGCAAATTGGTGTAGTTTCAACGGCATGTCTCTCAATCTCAAGAAATGCAAAAAACTATCTTTCTTTAGAACACGACATGTGTCTTGTAATTACTCAATAGGATCGTACACATTAGAAAATGTAGACTCCTTTGTTGATCTTGGTGTTATTCTAGATAATAGACTTCGTTTCCACTTACATATTGAGGCTTGTGTTAATAAAGCGAAGTCGTTGTTAGGCTTTATAAAACGTTGGTCTAAAGAGTTTGATGATCCCTACGTGACCAAACGTCTCTTTGTAACTCTTGTTCGACCTACCTTGGAATACTGTTGCGTACTTTGGAGTCCTCTCTACAAATGTTATTCTGACAAAATAGAATCCGTTCAAAAACAATTTCTTCTTTTTGCTCTTAGAGGTTTACCATGGAATACAGATTTAGCTCTCCCGCCTTATGAAAATAGATTGAAACTTATAGATCTCCCAACTCTTGAGAGAAGACGTTTAATGCTCCGCGTAATTTTTATACCCTTCACCACACTGTGGTACAGGGTATTATGTCTTTGTGCATATGTTTGTAACAGGCAAAAGGAAACGAGATAGACACATGGTTCCTTTTGAGAATATGCATAGAATCACTTTTGAAGTCGATTTATGCATGTCCGTCCGTCCGTCCGTCTGTCCGTCTGTCTGTCCATGTTAAATTGTAAACAAAGTACAGGTCGCATTTATGATCCGAATTGGATGAAATTTGGCATAGGTCACTTATTCGGCCTAAGGACGAACCCTATTAAAATTGGGAAAAATCGGTTCAGATTTAGATATAGCTCCCATATATATATTTAACCGATTTAATGTAAACGGTCTCTATATATCTTTCGATTTGCACGAAATTTGGTACAGCCTAATCATTTAGGTCTAGAGTGATGTCTGCCAAGTTTCATGAAAATCGGTCCAGATTTAGATATAGCTCCCATATATAGTTTCGTCCGATTTCATGTAAATGGTGCATCAAAAGTCCCTATATATCTTTCGATATGCACCAATTTTGGCATAACGTACTGAATTGAGCCTAGAATTATGTCTGCCAAGTTTCGTGAAAATCGGTTCAGATTTAGATATAGCTTCTATATATAGTTTCGTCCGATTTCATGTAAATGGTGCACCAAAGTCCCTATATATCTTTCGATTTGCACGAAATTTGGCATATCGTACTGCATTAAGCCTAGAGTGATGTCTGCCAAGTTTCGTGAAAATCGGTCCTGATTTAGATATAGCTCCCATATATAGTTTCGTCCGATTTCATATAAATGGTGCTTCAAAGTCCCTATATATCCTTCGATTTGCACGAAATTTGGCATAACGTACTGAATTGAGCCTAGAGTGATGTCTGCCAAGTTTTGAGAAAATCGGTCTATATAGCTCCCATATATATTTCATGTTAATAGTCCTGTTTAATATACCCATAGTGGTGAAGGGTATCATATAGTCGGCCCGTCCGACTTTACTACTTTCCTTACTGGTTATTACTAAACTTTTAAGAGGCAATATAGCTTCGAGTTTTTTAATTGGAGAAATAAAATTAAATGTACCTCCACGTAAACCGCGTAACTACATTCCACTTAAACTTTCTTTAGCTAAATCTAATTATGAATTATATGATCCCTTTCGTGCTATATGTGAGGTTTATAATAAGCTTTATAATTGTATACCATTTTACGACTCTGTAGATGCCATAAAAAATGCAATCCTTCGTATGTAGTTCTTTTGTCCTTGTTCGTAGTAAATACATATATGACCGGCTGAAATTGTTTGTAGCCGGTAGTTTTCATACCATCATATCCCTCCATAGTCCGGACTATGGGGTGTACGTGCTCCTCTCGTTATGAGGAGGTGGCCCCCTCGGTCGGCAGGGGCGGGAAAGAGTGGCGTGGGAACGATCGATAAAATTCGTCATATGCAATATCACCCTGCTGGGCATACTTTTTCATGTCACATGACATGTTTATAGTTTTCATTCAAAACAGTTTTTTACTTCTCCTACACAATTATGCTTTTGTTAGTTACGCCTTTTTGCATTTTAGCTAACGATATACTACTACAAAATACCAAATTTCAGCGAATTCGGTTGAAAATCGCGCTCAAGAACCCTAAAATACCGAAAATTTGGGGGTACCCTTATACGGGAGCCTACCTGCAGTTTTTGCCTGTCTGCAAATTTTGGCGATCTATCTCAATTCGTTTAGACGCTAGAGTGATTACAACAGACAGACGGACAGACGAACATGGCTAGATCGTCATAGAATCTTACGCCGATCAAGAATATATTCCGATGAGTTACAAATGGAAAAACAAAATTAATATGCTCATGGTACAATTATAAAAGCTACAGGAAAACCCAGCTGATTCGATTCCAACGTAATACCCGTGTCAATATGATTATGATAAATTATATTTTTAAAAATTACCCAACACGAAAATTGGATACGCATACAATTCGAAATTGTTCTTTATTTCATGTCCTCAATTAATTAGAAGGACAATACTGAATATGAATAGTAATATTCGGGAAATATGTCCGTGTAAGGAAGAAGTGCTGTTGACCTCTAATTGGGCTAGAGGCAGCAAATATCACGAAATATAGCCCAGGCTCGGAATAAACATCCGCAGATAGTAAGAGTTCCGTGGTAGTTGTGTAGGGTATTGTATGGTCGGCCCCGTCCGACTATACTGCTCCGCTCACTGTTTTTTTTAATAATTTGTATGTTTTGTATGCATTTTTTGATTAAATCACGTTGTCACTAGTATTACATACTCCATTCGTTCGACCGACATCAATTACACTTTATTTAGAACCATTTCGAATATTGTGTACAATCAATCTCAAACCTACTTTACGTCCTCTTAAATTATGCATTTCTACAAACTCGGTTTTATCACATGCGTACACATGCTTGAGACAAAACATTTGTTCGATAGTCCAAGTTTAAGAAAGATTTCTTGGCGCCTCGGTCTTGTGTCCAGCACTTCCAATTTGAAAGGCCATGTTTCGAAATATTTTCTTCCACTTGATATTTTCATCGAATTCGTGGTAGTCGTTACAGCTCAATACGCCTGACTATGTCGATGTCCACGAGTGTATCAGCGTCTTGTAGAGTGTGAGTTTAACCAGGGAGAGGCGGCCTTGTTTTTGAATGGCTTACTCAGGCCACAGTGGCATCTTTTGTCCAAACTATTCATCTCCGGATTTCAAAGCTGATGTTATTAGTTTTATTTATGACGGTACCAAGGTATATAAAATCGTTCACTACCTCGAAGTTTCTGTTCCACAGTTGGTCGAAGTCGGCTGGACGGCTTGGGCGTTGATACCATCAGCATGGTCTTCTCGCCAGTCCCACTTTAGCAGACTCCTTCTAAATTGATTCAAAGGTGTCTGTAACCGCTCGCAATGTTCGACCAATTAGGTCGATGTCATCGACGTGGGCTAGTAATATGTGCTGTTTGGTGTACAGAGTGTCATTTCTGTTCACATTTACACCTCGTATCGTCTTTTCCAGCAGAATGTTAAAAAGATAACACGCTACTCCAATAATATCATTAACCATAGGCATTAGTCGCTCACACAATACGCTAAATAGCACTTTATATGGGATGGGAAGGAGACTAATTTATCTATACTTGGCACATATTGTCTTATCTCCTTTTTT
This sequence comes from Musca vetustissima, assembly GCF_032173495.1. Lineage (NCBI taxonomy): Eukaryota > Metazoa > Arthropoda > Insecta > Diptera > Muscidae > Musca > Musca vetustissima. The sequence goes on along the minus strand of NW_026876416.1, from coordinate 179,457 downwards.
GTGCACGGAACACGGGATGCTGAGGTTACAATTATTGGTCATGCATTCCTCTAGCCAAATTGTACTAATCAATTGGTGCATGCTCCCGATCAGCGTCTGATCATTGGTATTGAATAGATCGGCTGGTATCCATCGGCAAAAGCTGCTTTATTAATCTTCAGTCGATTAATTGCTATTCTGACCTCATCTTGGCTAGGTGTTATACAATCTACATCGTCATCTCTGGGGTTCTGGGGTATCTTCTTCGTCTTATTGGTTCTGGGGTATCTGTTTCACAGTTACTATTTAATACCAGAAGCTTTGGTAAATGCTCCTTCCAGATTCTCAGCACACTATCTGCATCTGTCACCAAGTTTCCTTCTTCATCTTTATTGTAGGATGTGCCTGCTCAAAAACTTCGGTTTGGTGTTTAACTCGTTGATGAAATTACCCGACTTCATTCTGATTCTTGTACATCTCGATTTTCTCACGCTCACGTTTTTCTTGTTCATGTGTACGCTCCCATGAAATTTTTTCAAGGTTCGAATTGTTAGTTAAACCTTCAACCTTTTCGAGACTAAAAGTATTAATCTATTGTGGTATCTTAGCCTATATTTAGGCCACATTGAATGATGTAGATCTTAGTGGAATTAATTAGTTTACTTTTAGGTATATATTTTTAGAAGTAACTGAGTAGTTTTCCTGGAAAATGGAAATGAACAAACATACGCATTGATTAGGTGTCGTAAATGAACCTATACAGTTATATGACGTCACTATTTTTGGGACTAAAAATATTAATCTACATGGATATCTTGGTCCATATGATAGGTCACATTAAAATATAAATTGATTTTTAATTCTTCATGTAAACACAAAATGTTGGTTAAACTTACGGGGTTTCAAACTTCTGTCATTTCTTGAGGAAAGTTTCCCGAAAGTTTTACATCTAAATGTCATATTTTTTCTAGAATTATAATTACAATGATATTTGCCATTGACCTATCAATCAACACTGAATATCCACAAAAATCACACATATACATACACACATAATTAGATATCGGTTAACAACATTTCATACTTGAAACAAAAAATTACTCACAATATTTTGAAGTAACTTTTCCACTATTTCAACAATAACTTCAATTATTAATTTCATTCAAATAGCTTATAGTCGTTACAGTAATTAGTGTTCCGTTGAAATTGGGTAATAAAAAAACGACTAAATTTGATTGTAATTTACCTCGATGAATCCCCAAGGATATTACCAGTGATTATCTCAATAGCTTGGCTCAACGTTCCGATACCGGCATAACCGAACAGTATAAACGCAACTAACTGTAGTTCATTAAAAATAATATTTAGATAAATTGAAATTTGAGCATTACATATTTATGACGTTTTCATAGCCAGTCGATGTCTGATCAGGTATTTATTTAGACGACCGGTGGTTGTTTAAATAAATATTTTGTTAGTAAATACGAATGAATGAATTATTTATGGTGTTGATGTTAAGGTTATGTGGATAAATATTTCTAAAGGAACGGACAAATATGGCGATAATGTTTACAAATAATGGCGAAGTCAGTAGGACATTAAATAACTTAAAGTAAGCAATTTTATTTGTATTTACGGCGTAGATTATTTTCAGTAACAATATTACATCATACGCATTGGTGAAAAGAGAACTTAATTTTAACGAAAACAATTTCTATTAATTGAATAATCTGACAGGTTCTGGTACAAAGCAACTGCGATAATATTCGGGCATGTTCTAAAACACACTGTGAGTTTGTTAATTTTGTCTTTAAGCACAATTTTACCATTTATGCCAATCCTGCTCAATAACAACTTTTTAATTTATCCTCGTGTGCTATTTTGGTGCATAATAACAACTTTTATATAGAAACTATTAAAGACAGTACTAAAGTAGGACGGGCTGACTATATGACCATCTTCACCTCTGAAGGTGAAGCACAAAATTAAATAGGATCTGTTTTCATTTCAATCGGGCAAACATAGTCGTCTTTGGTGTCTGACAAAATGTTGTAGACTTGAACCGATGTAAAGCAAACTTGACATACGCCATTCGATACGCTGCACAGTGGGTTAGAATACCCTGTTTTCTTGGATTAATTAAAAAATAAAATTTTAAGTATCGTTAAAAAATTTTGCACACGGTTAAAGTGTATAAAATTCTACATCACTTGTCGTTAAAATAAATGTCAAAAGTGGACTGGTGTTTTTGTAGTGAAACTTCAAAGTCAAACTTCATAGAAATTTTTGTGCCAAAAAAGGCTGAAAAAAGTGAAAACGTTCCCGTTGAAAATTTTATTTATTTGAAAAAGTATTGTAAAAGTTAAACATTTTTCAATGAAACCATGAAGTTTAGGTTATTTTGCAAATACTTCGTTAACATTTGAGTATCAAATTGTGTTTGGAAGTGATTTAGATTTGATGATTTATATTGAAAATGCCAAAAAAATTAATATTTTTATATATTAAATGGATAAATAGTTATTATTCGTCCACATTCGTTTCATAATTTTTGGTTTATATTAAAGAGGACATAAATCTGTGTGATATTGCAAAATTTTACGCTGCCCTTTTGTGCCTTTTAGAAGCAATGCATTGTTTAATACAAGTGTTGCAGCAGTCAAATTTGCTAAAAGTCACATTGATCTCGCGACTGGTGATGTCGTGTGTTGTGTTTTCTTGTTTTTCATGTTATTTTTTCTAATTATTTTATTGTTGTTATTTTTGTTCCTTTTAATAATATTCCTTGTTACAATAATAGTTTGTTTTTGTCTATTTTAATAATATTCTTTGTTTTGACAAATAGTGATTGTGTTGCGCAGTTTCAACTAATCGGGTAAAAGGGTTTTTATTAGCATTTTTATAGATACAAGTTCGAACGTTGTTTTTTATAATCGTCGAAGCTTATGATGAATTCGAGCGCTCAAACAATGAATGACAAGATGGCATTTTTAGCTAAAAAATCAAAAAAACGCACCAAAACGCTAAAAAAATCTGCCGAAATAACAAAAATAGATGTTAATTTAATAAAAAATGCATGTGTCGGTTATAGCTGTAACCAGTGGCCATGAGATTAATAATGAAAAATTTAAAATATATGCACACAATACAGGACGACTTTTTGTTGAAACGTATCCTTGGTCCGTATTCACGGACCCGAAATTTTGTCAAATGCCCTTTTACATATTGAGCAGTTATCAGAAGTTGGTGATGCTGCGGACAGAGTTGGCCTGTCAGAAACAGTGACGTAAATGACATACATTTCCGACGTATAATACATACGTCAGAATCGTCGGAAACCCACTCAAAACCATTAGGTTTTTATAAAATAGCTATTTATATTTATTGATTTGGAAATGACGTATGCTTTACTCAAATCCATATCGAATTTCAAATTTTTTTCTTAAAAAAGTTCAGAATTTTTCATCAGTTCTAGTAAAGAATAGCCAGATATACAGTAAAAATAATACATGTTCTTGAAAATTACTGTATATGGTGATAATATTGAAATAAATGACGTTTACTACATTTTATACAGGTTTATGACGTTTTCGACGTTTACACCTTTTTGACAGTCGAAAACCTGAAAATTCGTCATACGGACCATCCCTGGCTGCGGATGATGATGATGTGGATGATTAACTTTAAGATGTATAAAATTCAATGTATAAGTTATCATATTGTACTGCTTGCACTATATACCTACACTGATATTTGGCATTACTTAATAAAATTATACTCAAATATACTTAGAAAACATTTTTTAACTTATTTTAATGGCATTAACTGAAAAATAAAGAAAAATTATCCTAACATAGCTTCCCTGATTTGATCCAAGAAAACATGGTACTCTAACCCACTGTGCGCTGTAGCAAAATTACGTCTCAATCGGAGAAACGTTGGGTATTTGGTGCATCATTTAAATAAATGTAGCATGCAACGGTCGAAAATGTGGCAGATATTATTGGGATTGTCATTGACAGGAATGCACGCTTAGAACCAGCCTTATAGCTCGTCGGAGGGGGGGTTTAACAACCTTCAATGATCCCGCAACCACTGTGCTAACATTAGGATATTTAAAAAAAATACGTGCATTTTTAAAATTTTGGTTTTTAGAGGTAAATAAAAGACTTTTAAATCAAGAAGAAAAAGAGGAAACGGAAAATCATCAGTTGAAGTAGGTCAGATAATTAGATTTAACAGAGACGGAAAAGGAAAGCACACAATCAAATAACATAATGTAGAAAATTTAGCATAGAAAAGAGAGAGAGAGAGACCAAATGACGTAAGCAACGAGATGTATTGTTGCCCAAAGAGCCCACCCAACCGTGGTTGCAACACGTCGGATCCAAGTAAAGAGAAATTGTAGTTGCAACCCCTAAAATGTCCATAACAAGCCTTCACTCACATCCGGAGAACTCAAACAGATTTACTTTGATTTATTCAGAGTTCATTTTCTCTTTATTACAAAATTCAAATTCAAGAACAATCATTAAAATCTCTTAATAGTAGATAGACATTGGTATAGGGAATTCTGAAGGTAATAATTACCATTATATATTTTTTTTTTAAACAAAAGAGAAAAATAGGTATAAAATGTATTCTAAATAAGAGTAATCAATTCCATTTAACATTCAGTATATTTTAACAAATATTGATATTGGCTAATAATTATCATAATGAGCTCTAGTGAAGTAAGTAGAAAAATTGAAAACAGAATTTTGAAAAATAATTTCCTAAATTTAAAAAAAAAGTAAAACGTTTTTGTATATAAAATTAAATTATAAATTATTATAGAAATAACATAAAAAAATAAATATTCAAATAATTTTTCTAAATTCCAAACAAAAATACTTTAAACTTTTTTGTTAAGAAAGAAATTAAATTTGGTATTATGTACGAATAAAAATAATAAAAACTTTGAAGTTTAGAAAAAGATATAATTTGCTTATATAACGAAATATTTAATTCGAGTTTTATTTTAAAAATAAAAAAAAACCAACAAAAGAAAGAAAATCAACATTTTATATTAAATATTTTTTTTAATTAATTTTGCTTTTAAAATTTCAAAACAAAAAAATTTGCAATTTTTTTCTTACGATTTGTAACCAAAAATTGTTAATGTTTTGATCATACATTGATGTTGGATATACAAACGATTCAGTGTCTCATAACAACAACCATTGATAGAAAACAAGGTGACCATATGAAACATAATAAATAAAAAAAATAAAAATATTCGAAAATTATTTTTTCCAGAATATAGAAAAAATCACTTTTGAATTTACATATAAAAAAAAAATCTCAATAATTATTTACTTTACAAAAAAACAACAAATTTCAAACATTTCTTTTATATCACATGATCATATGGTCACTTTGTTTTGTTTCTCATACCGAATGTATGTAAATAGATATGTAAGTAAAAGAGGTTCAATGACTTACAGTTTCTCTGTTGTGCTGTTCTCCTTCGTTGAAAGCGCTTTCTACGTTGGCAAACCGTACAGTGCGAGAGAATGCAAATTATCGTATTCTCCTCTGCTGTGTTCTCCTGCTGTTATTGGAGAGTGCTGTGATAAAGAGTGGTGAGATTTTGGTTGCTGAATAATGAGAGATGTTATAAGCGGTAAACTTACAACACATCACACACACTGAAACATTAACATTTTAACATTGGCTATGCTGGTTACATTTGTAAAGAAACAACACTTAACAGATATTGATAGCAGTAGGTTTCAACGAAGACGAAACCTAGCTTAATGATCATTAAGTGTCATAAAAATTCCACAAAAAATATGGTTCAATATGTATATATAATGTGTTTGTTTCTTTACAAAAATGCAACGGGAGTCAGCCAATTGCTTGTTTTAGAAATAGGCAAATTATTTGTATGTTATTTTTGTTGTAATTTTTCGATTTTTTTTCTTTTCTTTCTTTTGTTTTTTTGTATATAAAATTATGCAAATTAATGAAAAATTACACTCGATGGTAATAGAAAAGTTAAATTTTTACAAACATCACTATGAGTAATTATAGCAGTTAATGCGTTGCGTTTTCACTTGAAAATATTTCAAAAATCACTTAAAACTTTGAAAGGATATTTTATGATTTTGGGGCAATATTAAATAATTTTCAACAATTAATTTCACATTTTTTTGTTTGTATCTTTGCCCATTTTTATACTCCAATAGACTGATTTTATCCTCAATCTTTCACTAATTATAAAATTTTTCCGTCTAGGTTGTTATAATACCTGACTGGCACAGACAATTTTTCTTAATTTTTTCTTCTTTTTGGTGTTTTTTTCACTTGCTGGCAAAATATGCGGCGGTCTAACACAAGACGATTGCGTCGAACACGAAATGCGCTTGTTGAGAGGTTTAATGTGGACTGAATTTGGAGTTTGAAATCGCCACCAATTGAGCCTGTTTTAGGTTCCAACTTCTATTCTCTCTATTTTTGCCTGTGGTAATATAAAGCCATTCAGCCTATAGAAGCAAAAATAAAGTAATGAGAAACACATTTTCCACACAGAAGAATTAATAATTACCGTCGAAGTGTTGAAAGGAATAAAATTAGATAGAAAATCTTATCTAATTTTATGGATAATTCGTCTCCTGTAATCTAACAATGGAATCTAAAATCAACCAACTAACAAAAATAGGAGTGAAATTATTTAATTTCTTACCAAATTAAAATATAAGAATTGCTAAACTTACGGAGCGGAAAGGAAGTTAATATCTTATATTTTTTTATGCAAATAAATAAAAAAAATTAACTTTAGGTTTTGCAATTTGATGCAACTTTAGATGTTGGTCTTGATCGTATGAGTTTCACTTAACCAAATGGAAGAGTGATTTCAAAATTTTTACATGAAACCTCATCAGCCATTTTAGATAACGTTTCTATTCCAAAAAAATTGGCAAGAACATAAAAAAATAAATATTGGTAGAACGACAATAAGATGATAGGTCAATTTTGCACACATACATAGATTGACAGACCGAGGTCGCCTTGTAAAAAGACGTTACAAAATAAATTTGAATAATAAAAAAAATACAATAAAGAAAAAAGTAAAGGAAACCCATCAAAATCAGTCTGAAACGCCAGCGACATTACAATTTCCCCCAACCAAAATCAGCATTGGGGTAAATATTATTACATCCAAGGCTGATCTCACTTAAAACTTTGAAAGGATATTTTATGATTTTGGGGCAATATTAAATAATTTTCAACAATTAATTTCACATTTTTTTGTTTGTATCTTTGCCCATTTTTATACTCCAATAGACTGATTTTATCCTCAATCTTTCACTAATTATAAAATTTTTCCGTCTAGGTTGTTATAATACCTGACTGGCACAGACAATTTTTCTTAATTTTTTCTTCTTTTTGGTGTTTTTTTCACTTGCTGGCAAAATATGCGGCGGTCTAACACAAGACGATTGCGTCGAACACGAGATGCGCTTGTTGAGAGGTTTAATGTGGACTGAATTTGGAGTTTGAAATCGCCACCAATTGAGCCTGTTTTAGGTTCCAACTTCTATTCTCTCTATTTTTGCCTGTGGTAATATAAAGCCATTCAGCCTATAGAAGCAAAAATAAAGTAATGAGAAACACATTTTCCACACAGAAGAATTAATAATTACCGTCGAAGTGTTGAAAGGAATAAAATTAGATAGAAAATCTTATCTAATTTTATGGATAATTCGTCTCCTGTAATCTAACAATGGAATCTAAAATCAACCAACTAACAAAAATAGGAGTGAAATTATTTAATTTCTTACCAAATTAAAATATAAGAATTGCTAAACTTACGGAGCGGAAAGGAAGTTAATATCTTATATTTTTTTATGCAAATAAATAAAAAAAATTAACTTTAGGTTTTGCAATTTGATGCAACTTTAGATGTTGGTCTTGATCGTATGAGTTTCACTTAACCAAATGGAAGAGTGACTTTCAAAATTTTTACATGAAACCTCATCAGCCATTTTAGATAACGTTTCTATTCCAAAAAAATTGGCAAGAACATAAAAAAATAAATATTGGTAGAACGACAATAAGCTGATAGGTCAATTTTGCACACATACATAGATTGACAGACCGAGGTCGCCTTGTAAAAAGACGTTACAAAATAAATTTGAATAATAAAAAAAATACAATAAAGAAAAAAGTAAAGGAAACCCATCAAAATCAGTCTGAAACGCCAGCGACATTACAATTTCCCCCAACCAAAATCAGCATTGGGGTAAATATTATTACATCCAAGGCTGATCTCGCGGCGTTCAAAACTTTATTGACGTATGTCTTTTGCGTGGTATATACCAACGAGATTCCCTTGCAGATTTTCTAATTCGTAATTGGAATTACCTAGTTTTCGACGAACCCTTGACTTCAGGAAGGTGGGAGCCAATTTTGCGTTATATCCATGAGCAAAATTACTCTGTTTGAAATTTCTCCGATAAACCTCTTGACCTATAGCATATGAGATCTCCTTCGAGCGAAGGTTGTAAGTTCTTTCATTTCTTATAAACTGTTTTTGCATTAGGTCTCTAGCTTTACTTCCTACTACGGCGAGAGAATCTTCCTTGTTAAACCTTACGGTCCTGTCCTCCAGCATATTAAGCTGACGTAAGAGCGGATAAGTGGACGCATTCGTCACCATATGTTGTCCAAACACTAAATAATATGGAGCGGTTCCGATGGCAGAATGGACCGAAGACCTAAGTGCACAACTAATGCTGCCTAGCATCTGATCCCAATTTTTCTGGTCTGGAGAAATGTATGATTTAATTGCTGCTAGAACTGAACGATTTACTCGTTCAGATGCATTAGCTTGAGGAGCATGAACGGCAGTAAACATGTGATTTACCCTATAACGTTGAAGAAATTTACTAAATTGGTTTGATCTAAATTGGGACCCGTTATCCGAAACAATAGTTTCGGGAACACCGTATGTATAAAAAAGATTTTCCAGGTAGTCAATAACTATTTCTGACGAGAATTTTCTTACTGGCTTTAAAAACGGAAATTTAGTCAAATGATCTACCACCACAAATATTCCTACATTCCCATCCCTCGATCTTGGATATGGTCCCAAAAAATCAATATATATTTTTTGAAAGAATCGGTGGGTTTCAGTGGTTTTCCCCATGGGTGGTCGAAGAGGTTGATTGGGATGTTTAGTGGACTTACAGATTTCACACCCATTTACATAATTTTTTACATCCACCACCATGTTGGGCCAGAAGTAAAATTTTCTTAGAACATATAATGTTTTATTTATCCCTCCATGAGCACAAAGTGGATCATCATGGGCTCTTTTAAGAACTTCTGGAATCATTCCTGGAGGAATCCATAGTTTCCAGGAAAGATCGTCCTGGATTTGCTCTCCGGTTGCATGTTCCATGCGTCGGTAGAGGAAGCCGTCAATTATTTTTAAATCTGGCATTTTATCCAAAGACTTTCCTACCTTTTCTAGAAGTTGTTTATAGCTGTCAGATTTAAAATGTGGAGAATCCAAATCCACAAACATACCACTATAATCTTGAGATCCATCTTGACCAGCCACCTCGAAAACAGAAATACTATCCACGCTAATGGCTGACAAGTCCTCGGTGTTGGTTCTAGAAAGTGCATCAGGCACTACGTTCTGACTACCACGCCTATGTTGTATTGAAAATTTGTAGCCTTGAAGCTTTAAAGCCCATCGAGCAAGCCGCGTACTGAGGTCTGTTTGGGACATGAGCCACTTCAATGACGCATGGTCAGTGATGACAGTGAACTCATGTCCTTCCACATACGCTCTGAATTTTTTAATGCTCAGCATTGCTGCCAAACATTCTTGTTCGGTCACCGAATAGTTACGTTGGGCTTGGTTGAGTTTCTTTGGCATAAAGGCAATTGGAAACTCTTCGCCCTCCGTATCTTTCTGGACCAATACACCTCCTATTCCAGTTCTACTAGCATCACAGTGTATGTATAACGGCTGTGAGAAATCTGGGCTATGCAGAACTGGAGCTGTGCTCAAATGGGTCTTTAAACTTTCAAACGCTTTTTGGGCGTCATCATTCCATATAAATTTACGCTTTGTTTTTGTGAGGTCAGTCAGAGGCGTGGCAATAGAAGCATAATCTCTAATGAATTTTCTATACCAACCCGTCATTCCTAGGAATCTTCTCACCTGCTTAATTGAGTGAGGTATAGGAAAATCAGTGATAGCTGAAACTTTATCAGGATCAGTTTTTATGACCCCTCCTCCAACCAGATGTCCAAGATATTTTACTTCCGCAACACAGAAGTTGCTTTTCTCTACATTGATGGTCAAGCCTGATTCTCGTATTTTACCTGCCACAAGTCTTAGAACCTCCAGATGCCTTTCAAAAGAATCCGAAACGATCAGCAAGTCGTCGAGATACACAAACACTTCCGTCCTGAGAGCCGGTGGAATGACCTTATCCATCAGACGCGACATGGTCTGTGGCGCATTACACAAGCCAAAAGGCATTACTGTGTAATGGTATAAAGGTCTCCCAGGAACGGTGAATGCTGTTTTCTCCCTCGACTGCTGATCTAATGGAATCTGCCAAAAGGCATCCTTTAGATCTAAGGCTGTGATGTATTCGGCTTTTGGTAATCGGCTAAGTATACCATCAATGTGGGGTAGGGGATAGGCATCACCCACTGTTACGGAGTTTAATTTTCGACTATCCAAGCATAGCCTATTTTTTCCGGGTTTCCTGTGAAGGACTACAGGAGATGACCACGGGCTATTTGACTCCTCGATTACACCTAATTTTAGCATTCTATCCAATTCTTCGTAAATTAATTTTTCAATAGCTGGTGAGACTGGGAAGTGTCTCTGTTTTATCGGCTTCGCTGAACCTGTATCTATACTATGTTGGATAATATTAGTCCTCCCTAATCCTTCCTTAGCGAACGATGGAAACATGCCAATAACCAAACTTAATTGCTGCCTCTGTATTTCAGAAAGTTGCACTTGAGGGGTAATTTCGGACACCAAAGACAATGTATCGGATATATAATCCCTGAGAACCAACCCTGGTGGAAGCAAATCGAAAAGGTTCCAAAAATCCACCCCTAAAAACAGGTCCCTATCAAGACTGGGTATAATGAATATAGTAATATCCTTTTCTATTCCTTTGAATGTTATTTTTGTGTTTACAAAACCAACAATGTGCTGAGTTTTACCATCTGCTGTCCTTACAAAGGATTTCAGTTTTTTATAAAATTTTCCTGATTCCAGGTACTTCTTGGCAGCTCCAGCACCTATACAGCTCAAAGAGGCTCCAGTGTCCATCAACCCTAAAATTTTCTCCCCAAACAATACAACATCAGCATAAGGTCTAATATCGGAGGGTTTGTCCAAAATGGAACAAACAAATTTACTACGGAAACCCTTAACTTTCTTCCAGAAGTCACGAATTCGTCTAGCTGACCTGGATTTATTTGGAGATTCGTTAAAAATTCTATCTCGCGCCTCAAAATATTCCTTGACACGTACATGTAAAGGTTTAAACGTATGAACAATTGGAACAGATTCATTTTTTATGCCACATTTAGTTAAGCTAGCAGGTGCTTTAATTTCCGGTCTTTTTAATATTGTTAATCCATTTCTGGATTCCTTTTTGGTGCACTCGCCTGTGCACCCGGACGATAGTTTTTTGGATTGCATCTTTTGCACGTTGGTTTGTAAGTGTCTGGAGCACCGCACCCATAACAAAATATTGTCCTTTCGGACAGACAATCTTGGTAGCGATGTCCTTCCTGACGACAATTCCAACAGTTTAGGCTTAAAGCAGAAATTTGTATATTTTCCGCAGGTGACGACTCCACATCATCATCTATTGCCACCTCATCAATACCGTATACCTTTTTTCCTACCAAAACTGGTTTGGAAAACCCACTTCCGTGCTTACGCCGAAGGTCCTGGAGGAAAAATTCTCTCCTCCTGCATATATCTCTAAGTTCCTGGATTGAGGTAATTTTTAAATTCAAAATCTCGTGTTGGATTTCGGGTAACAAATTTCTTCTCAACACTTCTACCAACATCTCATTCGATAAGGGCTCTTTTAACCTGTCCGTTAACTCCACAACCGAGTCGTAGAAATTATCAAAACTCTCTCCAGGTTTTTGCTTCCGATCTCTTATAAGTTCCCTAATGTCAACATCGGATCGGGAATCACTATACTGTTGTCGCAAAGCTCTACACAAGTCACTCCAGGATACCAGAGAAACTGACCGATGGTATCGCCAAAACCAATCGGCAGCCTTTCCTTCAAAAAGTGAACTTGCATTGCGGCAGAGTAAATCAAAATCTGCCTGCAGAGTTTGAACAGTTAGTGATTCTACTCTATATATAAAATTCTCAACACTAAGGCCACACGAATTACCAGTGAATTTTATTCGCCAATTGGATATAATGTGGAGAACCTTATCGGGCCTCGACGACAAATCCGACGAAGATGAATGATTTGAAACGGCTGGTCCTGCACGACTTGAATTTAAGTTGGCATGGGTCTGGGAATTATTGAGAGGAATTCCAAACATCTCACGGAATGTGCGTTCTTCGACAGCTGGTAGCGTCTGCATCTGTCGTGGAGATGTTTGGATATTAGCTGTATGTGTAGCTGAAGCTGCGATATTCTGACCATTCAGATTTAATCTTGAACATTGTGACTCAATATTGCTTTGTACCAATCGAGATATTTGACTAGTTAGGCTAGCTAAGAGCTGAGATTGTTGTGCAGAAACTATCGAACTGATCATATCCTGAAGATCATTCGGAAGGACATTTACTGTACTGTCGGAAACAGTAGCACCTGTAGGCGCTGCCGAAGCAGAGGTTGACTGATCCTCATTCGGTCTATTACTAATGGGTTGTACTGATGCCGCCCTTGACTGGGACCTAGTACAAGCACCTGATGAGCTGGGGGTTCTAGGTTCACTAAAAAGTCGTTCATTGCAGACAGGGCAATATGGTCTAATTTTTTCACACTTCGTAAGGCAAGGTTTATGGAACGTATGTCCACAATTGGTTTTTATATATTGAGATTTTGTCTTAATTAAAGATGCACAGGCTCCACATATGGGATACGTTTCCCCTGAAGGTTCTTGAATAGCCTCCTCATTACCTGGCTCAACCGACATAGTGCTAAATTCAATTGAAACCAAGTACAACTACTCTATATAAAAAAATCTTCCTCAAATTATAAGAAAGAATTTCAATTCGAAAATTGGAACAAAATCAAGACTACGCAGACAGTAGATTTTCAATGTAAATATTGGAGGAGTATTACAATATGTTGGAATAATATTACCCTATCGCTAAATTATTATATCAGAAAAAAACCCGAATTTGTGGAAAGTGAAAAATATGTTTTTTCTTCAAATATAATATAAAACTGAAAAATTATTGATCAAAATCGATTCAAAACCAACGCAAAAAAATAAAAAAAAAATCAAATAAAAAATATAAGAAAATTTTGAAGCAGCACCAAAATTTGAAAATATTTCGATTTTGACTAAGTCAAAAATCTCTTAATTAAAATTAAGACTGAAAAACAGTTACAAAAATATGTTGATTTTTTTTTTAATCACTAATATCAAACAGAAAGCAGACAGTCTATTATTTAATTCCAAAAAATCCAATTCTCCTCAACTTATAACACCTAATATGCTTAAAGAGAAATACAATTTAAGTGTAAAAATTTGCTTCAAAATAACTTCAAATACCTTTGTATGAAAAATTAATAAATATTTTTCACAATAGTAAGTAGTAATCTCAAAAACCCACTACAAATGAAAAAAATATAACTGAAATACAACGTAAAGTTGTTTATGTTTTTCTCAAAAACTCAATTACAAAATTATATTTTTACTGAATCGGATAGCCTGACTAAATCTGTTTGAGAACTCCATAGTGAATGATTTGTTAAGAAGGACATCATTTGGTACAATAAAAAGAAAGATGTATATAAAAAAAAAAGATAGACATAGAAGTAACTCATGTTCTGGCATGGAAACTCTAATCCATATTTCCAGAAGAATGATTAAGGTTATGGTTATATTGATATAAAGTTTTGACGGGTCAGATCTAGCAATAAATAAGTCCAGAAACTGAATTCCACATCAACCTTATACAACAATAACCCCATAAAAGACTTTGAGGAAAGTATTGAAAGTTAGTGGTCATTGAAGGATTTGTAATTGACCTACTATGTATTCCTTCTAACTCGCAAATACTTTAAAATTGAATATAAAAGCTACAGAAAACAGAAAAAAAGATAAAATATTTTTGGTACAGCCGAACAATTATGGCAATATGCCAGGTGGTATTGATTTTTAAATATTACATTCTTTTGTTCGGGCCCCACGTTGGGCGCCATTTAAATATATATTGTAGCATGCAACGGTCGAAAATGTGGCAGATATTATTGGGATTGTCATGGACAGGAATGCACGCTTAGAACCAGCCTTATAGCTCGTCGGAGGGGGGGTTTAACAACCTTCAATGATCCCGCAACCACTGTGCTAACATTAGGATATTTAAAAAAAATACGTGCATTTTTAAAATTTTGGTTTTTAGAGGTAAATAAAAGACTTTTAAATCAAGAAGAAAAAGAGGAAACGGAAAATCATCAGTTGAAGTAGGTCAGATAATTAGATTTAACAGAGACGGAAAAGGAAAGCACACAATCAAATAACATAATGTAGAAAATTTAGCATAGAAAAGAGAGAGAGAGACCAAATGACGTAAGCAACGAGATGTATTGTTGCCCAAAGAGCCCACCCAACCGTGGTTGCAACACGTCGGATCCAAGTAAAGAGAAATTGTAGTTGCAACCCCTAAAATGTCCATAACAAGCCTTCACTCACATCCGGAGAACTCAAACAGATTTACTTTGATTTATTCAGAGTTCATTTTCTCTTTATTACAAAATTCAAATTCAAGAACAATCATTAAAATCTCTTAATAGTAGATAGACATTGGTATAGGGAATTCTGAAGGTAATAATTACCATTATATAATTTTTTTTTTAAACAAAAGAGAAAAATAGGTATAAAATGTATTCTAAATAAGAGTAATCAATTCCATTTAACATTCAGTATATTTTAACAAATATTGATATTGGCTAATAATTATCATAATGAGCTCTAGTGAAGTAAGTAGAAAAATTGAAAACAGAATTTTGAAAAATAATTTCCTAAATTAAAAAAAAAAGTAAAACGTTTTTGTATATAAAATTAAATTATAAATTATTATAGAAATAACATAAAAAAATAAATATTCAAATAATTTTTCTAAATTCCAAACAAAAATACTTTAAACTTTTTTGTTAAGAAAGAAATTAAATTTGGTATTATGTACGAATAAAAATAATAAAAACTTTGAAGTTTAGAAAAAGATATAATTTGCTTATATAACGAAATATTTAATTCGAGTTTTATTTTAAAAATAAAAAAAACCAACAAAAGAAAGAAAATCAACATTTTATATTAAATATTTTTTTTTAATTAATTTTGCTTTTAAAATTTCAAAACAAAAAAATTTGCAATTTTTTTCTTACGATTTGTAACCAAAAATTGTTAATGTTTTGATCATACATTGATGTTGGATATACAAACGATTCAGTGTCTCATAACAACAACCATTGATAGAAAACAAGGTGACCATATGAAACATAATAAATAAAAAAAATAAAAATATTCGAAAATTATTTTTTCTTTCACTTTTGAATTTACATATAAAAAAAAAAATCTCAATAATTATTTACTTTACAAAAAAAACAACAAATTTCAAACATTTCTTTTATATCACATGATCATATGGTCACTTTGTTTTGTTTCTCATACCGAATGTATGTAAATAGGTATGTAAGTAAAAGAGGTTCAATGACTTACAGTTTCTCTGTTGTGCTGTTCTCCTTCGTTGAAAGCGCTTTCTACGTTGGCAAACCGTACAGTGCGAGAGAATGCAAATTATCGTATTCTCCTCTGCTGTGTTCTCCTGCTGTTATTGGAGAGTGCTGTGATAAAGAGTGGTGAGATTTTGGTTGCTGAATAATGAGAGATGTTATAAGCGGTAAACTTACAACACATCACACACACTGAAACATTAACATTTTAACATTGGCTATGCTGGTTACATTTGTAAAGAAACAACACTTAACAGATATTGATAGCAGTAGGTTTCAACGAAGACGAAACCTAGCTTAATGATTATTAAGTGTCATAAAAATTCCACAAAAAATATGGTTCAATATGTATATATAATGTGTTTGTTTCTTTACAAAAATGCAACGGGAGTCAGCCAATTGCTTGTTTTAGAAATAGGCAAATTATTTGTATGTTATTTTTGTTGTAATTTTTCGATTTTTTTCATTTCTTTCTTTTGTTTTTTTGTATATAAAATTATGCAAATTAATGAAAAATTACACTCGATGGTAATAGAAAAGTTAAATTTTTACAAACATCACTATGAGTAATTATAGCAGTTAATGCGTTGCGTTTTCACTTGAAAATATTTCAAAAATCACTTAAAACTTTGAAAGGATATTTTATGATTTTGGGGCAATATTAAATAATTTTCAACAATTAATTTCACATTTTTTTGTTTGTATCTTTGCCCATTTTTATACTCCAATAGACTGATTTTATCCTCAATCTTTCACTAATTATAAAATTTTTCCGTCTAGGTTGTTATAATACCTGACTGGCACAGACAATTTTTCTTAATTTTTTCTTCTTTTTGGTGTTTTTTTCACTTGCTGGCAAAATATGCGGCGGTCTAACACAAGACGATTGCGTCGAACAAGAGATGCGCTTGTTGAGAGGTTTAATGTGGACTGAATTTGGAGTTTGAAATCGCCACCAATTGAGCCTGTTTTAGGTTCCAACTTCTATTCTCTCTATTTTTGCCTGTGGTAATATAAAGCCATTCAGCCTATAGAAGCAAAAATAAAGTAATGAGAAACACATTTTCCACACAGAAGAATTAATAATTACCGTCGAAGTGTTGAAAGGAATAAAATTAGATAGAAAATCTTATCTAATTTTATGGATAATTCGTCTCCTGTAATCTAACAATGGAATCTAAAATCAACCAACTAACAAAAATAGGAGTGAAATTATTTAATTTCTTACCAAATTAAAATATAAGAATTGCTAAACTTACGGACCGGAAAGGAAGTTAATATCTTATATTTTTTTATGCAAATAAATAAAAAAAATTAACTTTAGGTTTTGCAATTTGATGCAACTTTAGATGTTGGTCTTGATCGTATGAGTTTCACTTAACCAAATGGAAGAGTGACTTTCAAAATTTTTACATGAAACCTCATCAGCCATTTTAGATAACGTTTCTATTCCAAAAAAATTGGCAAGAACATAAAAAAATAAATATTGGTAGAACGACAATAAGCTGATAGGTAAATTTTGCACACATACATAGATTGACAGACAGAGGTCGCCTTGTAAAAAGACGTTACAAAATAAATTTGAATAATAAAAAAAATACAATAAAGAAAAAAGTAAAGGAAACCCATCAAAATCAGTCTGAAACGCCAGCGACATTACATAAATTAGGCCGAAAATACAAATGGTAGCTAATATAAATATATCCCGATTTCAACAAAACTTATTACAAGTCATTTTAGGCTAAATTAAAAACTCCGAGTAAAATTTCGTCGCAATCAGACAGTCTTTGTGTGTTTGGTGCACCTAAACTCGGAAGATCATTTTCGCAGAATCTCAAAATATTGAATAATGGGGTATACCCTTGTATGGGAGATATCATAAAAAGTGCTACCCAATTTGAATTCTATAAAAAAACAGTAATGCCATGTTCTGACGGGCATTCGAACAACGTAGTTCGCTCTCAGAATTACGTACATGAATTAACCCGTTCATACAACACTATTCCTAATTCATTTCATCAGAGTTTTTTTATTTCAAACTTTTTGTTTCTTGTTTTACGCCAAAATTCTAACATATTTACATGAATCACATATGGATCTAAATAGAAAAATTAATTCTCTTTCTCCTGACTATAGTATGAACCCATATCTATTTACTTTTAATTCATGTTTTCAATTTTTTCTTAAAATATTGTTGTTTTCATACATTTTTATATTTCCTAAATTCAAATGTCACATATAAAAATCTGGAGAATTTTTTGTTTGAGTGTCCCCAAATTTGTTTCTTGTTTTGTACGCTAATTAAAACCGTGGGGAAAGAAATTCACATTGCATTATGTAGATAACAAAATTTACATCCTGCTGCATATATAAAAACTCGACATTTTTTTTACTTTTCATTCATCATTTTCAATATTACTAAAAAAGTTTGAAAATTTTATAAATATTTTCAAGCTGTTAAAATTAATTTATTTTCGATAAATGCTCTCAGTTGTTAGGGATGGGACAAATTTCTTGGTGATTCAGAGAGTGATTCGAATTGAACAACGTACAAAAGTCGGTGTTCGCTCAGACAATTTTGTATGGGGAACTAAGTAATTACTTCTTATTTAAGGGTCGAACAACGAATGAGAGAGCGAACAACGCTCGTCTGTACATGGCATAAGGAAAGTAGTAAAGTCGGCCGGGGCCGACTATATGATACCCTTCACCACTTTGGGTATATTCAACAGATGAATCTTATAAGACGTCGCATTTTTGAAGGATCAGTAAAATGAAATTGGACCCATAAACATATATTTCTGCAACCTACATTTTACTTAAAATCTGACGAAACTATATATAGGAACTATATCTAAATCTGAACCAATTTCAACAACACTTGCCACACGTTATCTCATAATAACTTCAATAAGTTGTGCAAAATTTTGTGCCAATCGGACCCACCTGGGGAAATCGGAGCAGCATTTATATCTAACTTATAGGTTATACTAAGTTCAATACGAAAGATATATGGGGATTTGCTGCACCATTTACATTAAATCGGACAAAAATGTATATTGGAGCTATATCTAAATCTGGACCGATTTTCAGGAAACTTAACACACATCATTCTATACCTTATTCAGTACGATGTGCCAAATTTCGTGCAAATCGAAAGATATATAGGGACTCTGGTGCACCATTTACCTAAAATCGGACGAAAATATATATGGGAGCTATATCTAAATCTGAACCGATTTTCACGAAACTTAACACACATCATTGTAGACTTTATTCAGTATGATATGCCAAATATTGTGCAAATCGAAATATATTTAGGGATTTTGGTACCGCATTTTCCTTAAATCGGACGAATATATATATATATATATATATATATGGGAGCTATACCTAAATCTGAACCGATTTTCACGAAACTTAGCACACATCATTCTATAAAAAATGTTGTGAGGTTTCATTTAGCGGCCAAAGTGTGCCGCTCGATGTATTTTACTATGCAAAACCCTAAAAATGACTCAACGTGTATATGATTTTTATGCGCATCACATTTCAGTAATCTCCTATGAAAATACACAAAAGTACAACTATTTTAAAAGAATTGGTTAGAACCGCCGGTGTGCCGCCACAATCAATTTTGGAAAATATTATTAGCGTATAGATGTATTTTTGACCAATTTTCACACAGATTCCCGAATGTAAAAGCAATTTGAAAAAAAACGCTATTATATAAGCGAATTTGTCAGAATAAGTTTTTAAGTTTTTCCTACATTCAAGGTACCTATATCCGCCGTTCTATTGGGCGTACAAAAACTAAAATCACGCGAGGTTCTTCGGCATTGGTTTTTTATATAAATTTAGGCATAAAATTTTCGTCTTGGGAATCCAAATGCAAAGAAGCTACGGTGAGCACATTCATGTGATATACACTAAACGAAGCAAAATCTCGAGTTCTATAATCCTATAATCAGTTTAGTCCTTTATCTGGATGTGTGTCCTGATTATAAGAAAAAATCAAAAAGCACCGAAAATCCGGATTCAAAATGTCAGCATCCGTTTTGGGTGCATGCAGTGATTATATCCAAAAATCATACATTAGAAGCATATTGTTCATGGGGTATTCTTCAATTTAGTCACTGATAACATGTACGTGCGTTGTGCCGTTTAGCCGCAAATCAGGAAGGAACACAAAAAACTTGTTGACATATTCTCCCATTTTTTTTACATTACCACCATCACAGCTTCCATGCAACTTATCATTTCTTACCAACATTCTAAGATTTTAAAAAGAATACGTCATTTTAAAGAAATGAATTAAAATTGTATGCAATATGTTCATATTTCGCGAGTTATAAGCTTGCAAACCTCAGTTTCAAGGAATTTAAAACATTTTTGTAATTCCCCATATATTCTCCGAAATTCCACAAAAACCGGCAATACTTTTTACTGAAAAAAATTGACCATTAATATCAAATTATAGTCAATTTGATAGAGAAACGCGACCGACGTTCCCAAAAAAAATATCCACCCAAAACCATCTGGAACCAACCAAACAAAATGGTCAACATTTAGCAAAAACTTCATTTAAGGGGACCCCCCATTCTCGATGTAAAAAAATGTTTGATGTAATTCGAATCTACTCTTATTATAGAATGTCCCTACAAAATTTGAAGTGAAAATCTCAAGAAGATATAGCCTATTTATTGTGTCAGCATCAGGTAACGGCAAGAGTGATTCTCAAACTTTAAATGCATTTTTCTCGAATGGCGGGAACGATAACTAAAAAACTAATAAAGCCAATCAGCGAAGAACTTCCTTATTTTTTAACTTAGTGTGTGGTCAAAAATAGGCGAATTTCCAATTTTTTTTTCAAATGTCCGTCATTTTGTTTTTAGCGAAGTCAATAATCCTAGTTCATACAAGAGCCAGACATGTAATCTTTCTAAAACCCTTGGAATTACCGGATTCCGATGTTCCAGTGTGAAGTTATCATGCCCGCCATCAAATATAAAGACTTTTCTTTAATCACCAAAAACAACAACAACCAAAATTTGCAAATTATTTTTCTTCTTTTTTAAATCTTCAATTATATATGTGTAAAGTTACAAATCATAACGTGCATTGGTATTCATTTACCAGCCCAATGAAAATCTTGAAAATTTAAAATCGAGAATGGGGAAGGTCTCATTAACTCTATAATGACAACCCTATTTAAGATAGTACTTATAGATTCACTCCTTCTAGTAACTCCCACACAAAGCGTCAGCATTTTGTAAATGAGAAAATCTCTTAACTACTCCTTCTGTTATCTCCCACACAGAATTTCAAAATATGGAAAACTTTTAAGTTGGATAAGATTTTACCTTTGATACCACATCGCAATATTTTGACCAAACTACTGCAACTTCGCCTGGTGCCTGTCAATTTCATTTTTCCTTATTTAATTCCCAGTCTCTGAAATGTTATATCTAAATAAAGTTTATGTTTGTAAAATCGAAAGCAAAAACTGACCCACGAGCATTACCACTAATTAAACTAATCAAACCTTTTCACATACACAAACGCAGGCATTAACGTACAAAAGGAAGTTACCATCGTGCGTTTACTTTATATTAAATGATACCTGACTAATATTAATCATGCGATCTGGATGACCATACCTTTTGTGAGTATAAATAGTATGGTGTGCACTATGCACCTTACGTGGTGGTAGGCAGTTCACTTAATTGCTACAAACATCGTGGTCTAACAAGCGTGTCACTGCTATTGCCGCTTTTTATATACACCACTAACTTCAATTAAGTTTTCCCCATTTGTTGTTTTTGTTGTGGTACGTACCACCATTTATCAATACATGTTCGAATCATTACATTTATTTTATACACTGCACCTATTTTGTTATCCCATTTAATATCACATTTAATTATACGACATGCAAGCGCCCAAAGGAGTCGTCGGTGTTGTGTCCAAATTGTATATTTCGCATAAACAAAAACAAAGCTAAACTAAATGCATTATGAAACCAGTTAAGGTGATTACACCATTATTTTTATAAACAAAAATGTCGCGGATTTCTGTATTTTTGCATGTGAGCAAACAATTTTTGAAAACAGCAAAGCTGACTTGATCCTTCGAACTTTATTTTCAAACGGCCATAAATAAATAGTGTCAAAGCAATGGCCATTTTTGGGGGAAATAGCTGGCGGCAATTTAGAAATTCATGAATAAATAAACAATACAGAAACACGAAATTCGCAATATTAAAAAAAAACCCTCTGGATATAAGGATCTTCATAGGGTTCATGATGGCGATCTTTGGTATATTTTTTGGTCCTTCATGGAACAATTCAGCAATTTCCATTTTTATTTTATTTGTACGAATTGTCCAAGGAGTTTCTGAATTAATTGCTGGATTTCCCCATTTCTACTTAACAATGAAGTGCCAGCACGTCGAACGGAAAATATACTAATCCCAGATATATATTTCCATTCACCTGCTTCACCAAAGTTAGCACTACTTATGGCGGCGATTCTTTAGATTAGCATGAGTTATTTGGGGTTTTCCAAATTTTCCTTGGCTTTACATATATTTTCATCATCAATTACTGTGGTTTCGTGTGTAAGGAAGGGGTATTTTCCAACCCCACATTTTCAACTATGGCAATATCTTTGATGGAATAGATCCACTGATGAACTAAACTTTCATATGAGGCATCTAACCTTAAAATGGGTACAAATGTATACACAACAGCGTCAGCCCATGTAGAGTTTATAGTTGTTACATATTTATGGATATTGATTTTTAAGATGGTTTGATTTTTCCGAATATCATTTTTTTATTTATTTGCAGTTAGCATTAAACTTAGGTGTAATTGTTGATGTAAACAAGGCTTCCACACATGAAGATTTTTTTGCACAACTAAGTGAGTCCGCCATGCATCTGATGGCATTACGTTGTTATGCGGAAATTTTGGAACACACCAAGGTTAGACTGAAAACCCTAATGGAAAGCTATGCCGAACTGAATGAGCTATATGTGAATCATGATGGAATAATAGGTATCCAATATGCACTGCCTTGCTATATTCGTTTTTTTTTCATCATTTAAAAATTACTTTCTTGCAGCTTTCATTAGTGGCGGTACTTATATGAGCCGTTTGGAGGAAAGTTTAGATTCTCAATTGGAGGTGGCACGTGATGTCAGAGATAAATTGGGCAGTACACTGGAACAGTGGCGGATATGTGGTCTCTTGCTTAGAGCATGTGCCAATTCTGCAACACAAAGTCTCAAACAGTGGCGTAAACTAAAAACAATTGTGTAAGTGAAAAACTAAAATAAAAAAGATTTTCATAAATATGTTTACTCAAAATATATTCACCTTTGTAGAAATCCGAAGGATAAAATTGAAACTGCATTGGCTTGCCGCAAAGATTTACAAGCTTCCTTGGTGTCGTTGGAATGTGCTCAGCTGTCGTTGCCACACGTGGAAATAAAATATACCAGTAATCGTCAAATTTTAGCAGTTAAACACTGCAATACCTATATGATTACCGATATTGCCAATGTAGCACGTTACGAACACACAACTAAAGTATTTGTCTCCTATGAATCGAATATATCGAAGGCGTCAGCATGGCTTTATGAGACATTTAATAAGACTTTGAGACAAGATTTTGAACGAGCTGAAGAAAGAGTTAAAACATTGGCTAAAAATTTACGTGATCATCGAGAGGAAATCTTTACAATGGCTAGAAAATAGCAAATACAAATATTTGTTTTGGTTTTGAATGCTTTTTTGCAAGTTTTGTATGTTTTTATTTTTTTATTAATAATAATTTTGTTAATTAAATTAACATTTTTACATATAACAAATAACTGTTGAATATTTATTACTAGTTGCTTTGGGTTGTTTTGGCTAATTTAATACCAATAACTCTTTTTGGGTATACGATCTTCTTCTATGCCCATTTCTTCCATAATATCCATTTCGAAGGTAGAAAGTTTGGGTTTAAAGGTGACTTCTTGAATAACGGTAGCTGAAAAGAAAATATATAAGGGTGTTAAATTTATGAATTTAATTTAGACATTGTGTGTATATTATCTACTACTGCACATAATTCTCTATAGAATTATTTGCCGAGAAATAAGCGGATTTCCTAGCCAAAAAAAGTACAACTGTCAAGGCTTGAGAGGGGATTTGTTCAACTAAGTCGTCAGACTAAAGTAGCTTTCATCTGAATCCCAGCCATAAAATGCATGTCGGAATTAGTCAGAAATGGATCATAATGATCTCCATATCCATTGACGAAGTTTCGGAAAAGAAGAAAGGGACGAAATATGTAAGCATCTCCTTTGAAATAGTTTTTCGACATAGAACATCCAAATACTTTTCCCGATCACACCATAAAATAATACGAACCTTCAATATGTTAAAACTCTAAGAAAAGAGCCAACATGTTGCAATGAGAAATCAACATTACTACAATGTTTCCACGGCGGTGGAGTCTACGAGCAGAAACAAATCTAGTAACAAATTCACTTTTTCAATTACAGTTGTATGTTTTCAAATGTTTAGTTCTGGGTATTTTAAAACTTTACCATAACGTTGAATTGAATTATGCCAATTTTTCAGAACCCAGCTACAAATAATTTAATTTTCTTTATTTGAATGAGTCATATATTTACCTGGAGTATCCTTTCCTTCTCTTTCAATATAAGCAGCTTTGGCCTTATAATCATGAGTATGATTATTCGACTCAGGAATGGGTATTATACGGCCGGTGCGCACTGATACACGGACTTTTTCACCATCTTCAGTATAACGCCATTCAAACTCACAGCCTTGCAAATCGGATGGATCGACCAAACGTATGTCCTTGGTTACCTATAAATAAAATGAAACAATTTTACTACTCCATAAAAAATACAAAAATAAAAAATAACACCAATCCAACTTACATCCAATGGTGCTTCTGATCTAATCAGAACACCGGGAAAACCATCCTCAGCTCCGACAGTGCGATAATGCCAATTAATACCATCAACAACTACCCAATTACGTTCGGGTATAACTTGTGTGACCAGGCCATGTTTGCCCTTATCTTTGCCAACCAAAATTTCAACGCGATCACCACGGAAATAGCTCCAGTCCTCTATGAGAGGAAATATTTTTGTTTAAATTAAAAAAATTAGTAAATTATAAGAAATACATACCTATGGGTGTAATCTGGACTTTTTTCCTAATGGTACCGGGCATATTTTGTTGACGGAAATGTCCGGTCCACGGACGATTCATGGTATAGCGATAGCGTTTACGTTCAACGGTGCGATTGAGGTATTGTGGTGTTCCTTTGGGAGTCTCATAGTAGACCTGTATAAATAAAATAGTTAAGATATGAATGATGTTGCGAAAGATTGTAATTCTTCAAGTTCTAACTTTATTAAAAACGTTTGATGGAGGACGTCATTCAGTTATTCGCCACATTTTTAAGTTTTTTTTTCAGTAATACCCAGAAGGAGTATTGCTTTGGCAATGACTGCATTTTAAGGACATAATTGTACAAAGGGATCTGCCTTCAATTATGCAAGAGCATTTTTCTCTTTACGTTAAATTCATTAAACCACGACTTTCTGGCCGGTATCGGTATGTTGGTCTGTTATGGCAGCTAACCCAATGCTGCATACCGACAACAATTGGAATATGAATTATATGCTCACCTGTTTTTTACTTCTCTCAATGTATTCCTTTGGAAAATTTGAGAAGTTCTTCAATTTTGATCGAAGAAATTGTGTTATTCTCATTTTTAATTAATAAATTTTGTTTTTTCCACGGCCAAATAAAAAACAAACGTGAATCTTATGAAACTTCACCGTTCAATGGGAAGTGTTCAGAATGTCAGAGCAGATGTTTACAATGGAACAGCTGTTTCAAATTTCAGGGATGGGAACTAGCATTTGTTATAGAGGTTTCAGCGCAATTTAATTATGTTCAAACAGAAAAACGAAAAAAAAAACGGAAAACCCGAAAAAAACTAAAAAAACTAAAAAAACTAATTTTATGGCTCTTAGTCTGCTTTTCCACAGGCAGATTTTTATTTGGCAATTTTTTTGTTTTCTCTTTTGAAATTTTCGCTTGCTTTTCCATTAGCAAATTTTTCTTTGCCAAATTTGCGAAACAAAATTCAAAAGAAAGAAAATAAAAGTCAAAAGTGTTTGCATTTAAAGATTTTTTTTATATTTTATTTATTTTTTATATATTTATATATATTTGCATATTTTTATATATTTGCACAAATTAAAGCAACAGGTTTGTAAACAAAAGCCGGCTGTGTGACAGTAAAACGAATAGGTTCAAAAGGAAATGTCAACAAAATTGTTTTCAACGAACAGAGCAAAGCAGAATTTGCGTGTACGGCAAATTCTGAACAGGCAAATTTTTGTTTTTCTTCCTCGCACCCCTCTCGCCTACAAACTCAGTATTTGCCAAATAAAAATTTGCCTGCGGAAAAGCAGACTTACACACTATACTGTTAATACCAATGAACCACTGTGTACGTGTTTGCTTGAATAGTGTGTAGTACTCTTCAATCCTCTTCAATCAAAATTACAAAAATTGTTTTAATATCACAAAAAATTATATTACTTCAACACACACATACACTTTTTATTTCACATATTTTTTCCGACAACTTTGAAAATTAATAGAATTCATCGGATTGAAAGGGGTTTATCTTCAAAATCAGAACTATTTTGATTTTCATACTGCATGAAATACTCATACACTCTTAAAGTGACACAAATTTACTAATACTACTTCAAATGCTGTCATGCATGCCAGAAGGTGTGTGTGACCCTTTACACAAAGGAAAAATTGTTATCGTCGTAAAAAAAAGTAGATTCTTGCAGTACGGGAACAGACCAATTAATTATAGATTCTTGCTGTATATGGAAAAATTTTAAGATTTGTTGATTTTTGTTTGCCAATACAAAAACGAAAATGTAATAAAGGAACTGTCATTTCAAAAATTAAAACGCAATTATGTGCTCTTGGTGCATATCTCCAATACAACTATGTATCTAATTTAAATGTTAATGTTTTTAAAAGCTAGGAATAAAAAAATATATACACCCAAGGTCCTTAATTACATGTGTGTATACTTATTTTACATTATTTTACATTTATTTTTTATAGAAAAACAAAATTTTCAATGAATAGAATTTGTTTCCAAAAAAATAAAAACACGTACTGTCAATAAGTTTGTCTGCGTAAAACCATAAAACAGTGTGAATTGAGAGAGCTAATTTGATTTTTTTATTACTGAGTATTTAAAAATCTTACTGGATAAATTTACTCAGAAAAGTTTTGTATAAAAAATGGATATTTTTGTCTAATTTTCCAATTTTCTACTCTGTAATTTTATTTATGTCTCACTCTGTAATTTTTATTATATGCTGAAAATGCTAGCCAAAGTGGTTTACGCAGATAGAGAACAAGATTGCCATATATAAAAATGTGGTTGCGAATCGGAAAAATTTTAAACCAAGATTTTATGAGCGCTGTTTAAAGTTGCCCCACGTTGAAAGGTGCCCCCTCTCTCATACATATCAAGATCTTTGTAATTTAATGCATGCGTGCTCACCAGGGCTGCCAGATTTTTTTTTTTGAAAAATCGTCAAAATGACGATTTTTTTATCAAAAATCGTCAAAAATTTAAATACGCACATTTAGATATATTTAAATCTATTTTTTATTAAAAGGAACATAAAAGAGGTATTCAATAGTCAGGTATTCATAGTCATTTCGACTTTAATAAAGTTATTCATTTTGAAAAGAAATATTTGTTTAATCATTTTCTGAAAACACGCTCAACATTTGCTGAGGAATGGGGTAATACCATTACCTTCCGCACAAATTTAGTTATTATAGGAAAAACATATGAACCATCACCACGTTTCAAATCAAATATTGCATTCCAAAAACGAAATAAATCGGTTTCATAATTTTCACAAATGTTATCAAAATCAAACAACCTTGGTTCGCGAAATTCTGAATCCAATTTTTGTTATTCATCTTCGTTCACAAAATGTGGAAATTCTTTAAGGATATCGAAAAATGAATTATTCTTTTCATTACTAATAAACGTGGGACTTATCATAGATACAATTTTAAAAATGCTTTCAAATCGAATCTTTTTAAAATTGTAATAACTTTGTATAAATTGAAACTTAAATTTAATATAACAACTTTTCCGTTCACCAATTTTCTTCTATTTGCCCGTGTCAAAAAACAACAACCGTTAACTTTTATTTGTTTTGTTGCTGTCTACCCAGAGAACGGCACAGCTGATTGGTAGTTTTTCATCTATCTGGGTAAACGTAAACTGTTGTTGGCTTTGTAACAATACAAAGTATACCTCACACACATATGCCAAATATTCATATTCTTTTTACTTTTTCTTTCGCTTTATACTTTTTTGATGTTGCCATAACAAAAAGAACCCAAATATCGCAATATTACTAAAATGACCAAAAATCGTCATTTTTTAAGCAAAAATCGTCAAATCATTTTTAATTTGTTGACCAAAAAATCGTCAAAATGACGATAAATCGTCAAATCTGGCAGCCCTGACTCACCCATGAACAGCTTCTTGTGCGTGCATTCTATGTATTCTCCCTCTCACGTATACTCACCAAATCAAACAGCTGTTTTCGTAAAAAATTTAAATTTGAGTCATATGTTGTTACGCAGTATTAACTCCTGTTTTGTTTTGATTCCCGATTCGTCCGATTTTCGACCTAAGATAGACTAAGGTACATCTTTGTTTGTTTTGATTCTACTTTATCAGTTATGTTTTAAACCTATTTCGTCCAATTCCGCAACGCCGTCGAAATTAAGAACCGCCGACGATTTTAAATATGCCGGCATTTTAACTTGCATGACATTGTAACTCAGAGTCTAAACACAACCAGAGAGTCTAGAGTCATCGACGGTCGTTTATTGGCAACGAGAAATCCCGACGGCTGACGTTCGCGTCTAGCGGCTTGACGCTAAAATAGATTTTATTCATTTTTGGTCAGCGTCATACTCAGATCTTCTCTTGCTCTCAATTAAGTTGACATATTTTAGGTAAAAATAAACATTTCAATGGAAATTTATATCAAAACATATGACAGTGTTGTTAAAAAACAAATATTTTCAAAGACTGTGAACATTTTTCAACGAATTAATAATAAAATGGAAGAAAAATGTATTCTTGTTTTTTAAAAAATAAATTGATTTTGGTTTGTACAACGTATAATATTCTGTCAGGAAATGAAAACAAATTCAGTCGACGCCCGGTATAACGAATACTCAATCGAGCAAAATAGTCGACTTTTTATACTGACAATCGCATATAACAAAAGTTTTCCAAATTTGTATACTGGGTATAACGAATGGCGCAAAAAATAATGGGTCAGCCTTACAAAAACATATATAAACACGTTATTATTATTACGTTAATGAATTCATATTTATTAGAAATCCAATGAAAAGTGGATTAACATTTTTGTTTTTAAATAAAATGGCACCATAAAAAACTTCGCGATATAACGAATTTTTCGCTATAACGAATGGGTCTGACAATATATCATTCGTTATACCGGGCGTCGACTGTAATTGACATTTTGTGCCGCTAGCCGCTAACGCTTTCGTTTGTTTTCACGCCGGCGAAAAAGTATCCCGCTGACTCCTGACTCTTTGGTTGTATTTACCAATGTCATTGACAAATTTTTTCAGGTGATTTTTTTCTTTTGGTGTTTAGAACTGATTTGAAAGTGAAAATTTTGGCCAAAACAAACAAAAAGTACGCGCATAGATAAAAAAACGGCGGCGCACACAAAACCCAGGGAGTGTTGATAAATACGTTCTACCGCTGAAAGAAATTTCTCATTTGCAATACGACCAATCTAGGAGAAACCGGCAGTGATCTGTGATTCCCCACACTTACTATCTACTTGTATAGACAAACTTGAACAAGATGTCCTACGAAGCTGTAAATATTGAAGGACCAGCGACAGCAGATGTAGCCCCCGTATTGCTTTCCAAACATGCCAAGTATTTTATACGATTCCTGCATTTGTTGCCTGCACGTTTGGCTTCGCATGACTCAACAAGGTAAAAATAAACTTATATTTTCGGTGAATAATTTTATTTTAATTGAATATTTTTTCAGGGGTACCATAGCATTTTTTGCTATCTGTGGTCTGGATGTATTGAATTCCCTGCATCTGTTAACACCAGAAATGCGTAAAAATATTATTGATTGGACCTATGGTAGTTTGGTGATACCCCATCCCGGTGAACGTAATTGTTCAGGATTTCTGGTAAGTTGGCCTTAAATGTTTTGTTTCTATTGTTTATCATTTGTGTATGTACAAACTATGGGATATTTCATTTGTTTATTTTAATTTTTTATCTATCTTTTTTTGTTATTTTTGATAAATATGTTGCCCTATGTTTGTTTTAGTAAATCTCATCACTGTCTTATCTTTACGTGATTTAAATCATTGCCTGTTTCATTGGATATGTCCATGAGTTACTGCAGTGTTAAACTTTAAGTTTTAGACTTGTTTTTGTTTTGCTCAGACAAAAACTTTCACAAATTTATGATCTCAATTTCAAGTTTAAGGTATCAAACACATATCTAAGTGTTGAATCGTTTTATGTTATTTGAAAATTATATTGAATATTCATTAGATAAAGAGCGAAGTCCAAACAGTAGCAGTAACATTGGGTAATACAAATAAAATATATTAGATACTATGTTTTTAACTGTACTAATTTCAAGGACCAACAACTTATTTTTAAAAATAAAAAGGGGATACAACGACAATATTCAAATAATTCATTGAAAAAGTTCTTTTAAAATCTGATACCCTAAATGTAGACGATTTCCCCCCAAATGACTCACATTTATATATATATATATATATATATATTGTAGCTTGAAGTTATTATCATTTCGACCTGAATCTGATATTACTTTCACCTGTTCAATTTATGATGTTGTCCTTCATTACTAAAATATTTTTATCTCTTGTTATTTTTAGGGTTCACGTACCATTAAAATTAAAACGGAAGACGAAGAACTATTGCGCAATGCTAGATGCTATCAATGGGGTCATTTGGCCATGACCTATACCAGTTTAGGAATATTAGTTACATTGGGTGATGATCTGTCCCGATTGGATCGAAAATCAATAGTTGATGGTAAATAAATGCAAAACGAATCTCCTTCAGAACTATTTCGAACTCGAATTTGTTATCCTCCTCAGGTGTGGCTGCTGTACAAAAATCAGATGGCAGTTTTAGTGCCAGCATTGATGGCAGCGAAAATGATATGCGTTTTGTTTTCTGTGCAGCAGCAATATGTCACATGTTGGACTATTGGGGTGATGTGGACAAGGAGAAAATGTTCGAATTCATTATGAATAGCATTGTAAGTAATTCTAATTACAAAAGCAACTATTTAGTTCTTATATTATTGAATCTTATTTGCAGCGTTATGATTATGGCTTTAGCCAACATTTGGACGGCGAAGGTCATGGCGGCACTACTTACTGTGCATTGGCCGCATTACAACTAAGTGGACAATTACATAGACTCGATGCAGACACAATTGAAAATATTAAACGTTGGTGCATATTCCGTCAAATGGATGGATTCCAAGGAAGACCCAATAAGCCTGTGGATACATGCTACTCATTCTGGATTGGTGCTTCTCTCAAAATATTAAATGCATTTGAATTAAGCGACTGTGCGGAAAATCGTTCCTATATACTAGAAACTCAGGATAATGTAGTTGGTGGTTTTGCAAAATGGGCACACTCTACTGCTGATCCATTCCATACATATTTAGGCCTTTGTGGATTATCGTTTACCGGTGAACCTGGTCTAATTGAAGTAATGCCTAGTCTTAATATGTCCATGGCGGCATATCAAAAAATCAAGGAGCTACATGCCAAATGGCAAAACAGCAATATTGAAGATGATCACAAAGCCTACATGGAAACACTAAGTCAGCGTTTATATGAGACAAAATTAACTGTTGAAGATGAGTCAACAGCAACAATTACCTCGCCATTAATCAAAGCACAATGATAAAGAAAAACAAATGATTTTCATTATTCCAGATACATTTTATTTGATTTTGTTTTTTGAATGTTTTTGTCTGTAGATATTTAAGCTTATTATATTTATATATATATTTGTATGTATTTTTTAAGATTATAACAATAAATAAAAAGCGAATGCCCAACCAAACATAAACTTAAAATAAAGTACAAATCTATAACAAACAAACAAATTAAATTCGAATGAAAGCAAGTTAACCAGCAAGCAAGCTTTAATAGACAGCATACATATTTACAAAATCACATTCTTAATTTAAAAATAGCCTGGTGTTTTTATCACTACCAATTTTCCATTCAAAATTTGTGTGTTTAAACTTGAAGAAATATATGATTATTATTTTGCCTAAAATCGTAGAGTTGTAATTGCATTTCAGCCGGACGATCAATATGCAGTTTGCCTCTCAATGGACCCAGAGATCGTTCCGTTACCAAATCACAGCGTTGGACCATTAACGATTTCAATTGGGTACAATTTTTTGTTAAAGCTCTGTAAAGTAAATGGTTATTTGGTTTAGAATCCTTAATGAGTTAATAATGCCAAGGCTAGTAGATAAGAAAATCGCTGGGATAAAAATCATTTTGATTGAAATCTAAATGATTTGGTCTATCAATATAAACGCGTTTGCGTAATGGACCTAAAGAGCGTTCAGTAACACGAGGGCAATGTCGAATAAATAGAGATTGCAGACGTTGGCAATAATTGCTCAAGGCACTAAGAATAAAATAAGGAAAGAAAATAAGAGAAAAAGAAAATTGTTTGAGACAAAGACATTAGAAATATAGTAATACAATCATTGTGAATGATTTGGTATATGAAATCATGATTGACTATAAACTTTAATGTGTATTTTAATGCGCACTTTGATGTTTGCAGGTTCAAGGTTGAGGCAGCCCACACAAATATATACAGCTCTATTCAGTTCATTAAGACCTGCAGTAGGAGATCACGGGATCTAATTTCCGGGCATTATGATCTGAATCATCACCTATCACCTCTGCCTGCTGCTAAAACAACAATACTCGTCGTCAAAGCAGAATATATCTGAGTGAGAAATAACAAAAACGTCCACTATTTCAGAGGATATCAGTGCCCTTTTTCGATTACAAAATCATCTAAAACAAATAGCAAAACGATGTCATATTCAAAAACAATGGTCCCTCAATACTTCAGTGATATCTGGGAAGTACAAAATAAAGGAAATAATTCCACATCCAAAACCTAACAAACCAGGAGTGAAGAAATATATAGAGGTACTGAATGTTTGCTGGACCAGCATGTTCCTTCCTAAAGCAAATATTTATACCAGAAAAACGAGCCTATGCTCGTCTCATCTAGTTGGAAAAGATTATTTCTTCAACACATGTGTTTTACACGCGTTGTTGACATTTACTAGAGCAGGCTGGGCCTAAACTTTATCCGACCGACCATAATAATATGATTATCCATTAAAATATTGGAAGGGTTTGTTTTCATTTCATACCGGATTTGACTTTTATCTGTCATAGAGGGTTTCGGAATAGTTATTAATAATGCCGAAACTTTGGTGCAACCATTGTTAAGTTTTGATTCTAATTAGGGAGAGTATACACATTTCACACTAACCGATGTAATGTATGTAATTGCTGGCCGATATTTTTGTACATGCGAGACTAAAAGATATTGGCTTCATTTAGCAAGTATTACCTATACTGTATTGGAAACTGTGGATTGCAAGTTAACATACAAATTAAATACGGTACAGCAGAATAATGCAACATAATGGCAACATAGACTAACTAACTCCTTAAGAACCCATTACAATTCAAAGATCTTTTTTTACCGAGAAGTATACATCCAATTATTTTAACGGCTGATATAGTGTTGGCGGATTTTTTGGGTTATTTGGTATACCATTTGTATTTTGTTTTTGCAAAATAGGCTGAATCCCAGTTTGTTATTTTTATAAAATGTGTATGCAACGTTATCGTATATATTTTATTTTATACCCAAAGTACTCACTGTATTCCAAAATCTGATATGGCAGCACATCCAACCAAATTGATATGTTCCAGGGCACGACAATAATTGGCAATTTGTATCAATACTTGATCGGTAACACTTAAAGTATTGGCCAGCGAAAGTACCGTCAATTTATTCAGCTTCCTAAAGAATATTATCAGACAGCGTTCACCAATGGCAGCACAATGTGATATATCAAACTCTTCCAAA
Organism: Musca vetustissima; assembly: GCF_032173495.1. Classification (NCBI taxonomy): domain Eukaryota; kingdom Metazoa; phylum Arthropoda; class Insecta; order Diptera; family Muscidae; genus Musca; species Musca vetustissima. The sequence continues at coordinate 145,118 of NW_026876416.1, read as the reverse complement.
TTACTCTGATGTAAGGTCAGGGCATCAACGGCCCCAGTAGTTAACCATTGGCATTTTGACAGTTTTAAAACTCGCAAATCCTTACATTCGATAATAATTGGCTGCAGTGCCAATGGTGTTATATTGACACATTCATTGAGATTGACTATTTTCAAATGTTTATTTCTAGCCAAGATGGGCAGTAACAGATCATCGGTCATCCAATTGCATCGAGCCAATTGAAGATTTTCCAAACGTTTACAATTCTCACCGAGTACTTTAAAGGTCAAATCAATATTTGCACAATTGTTGCCTGCAAAATCAATCTCAACCAGTTTTTCCAAAGCCAACTCAACGAGGCGTTTGGTAGTCTTCGAGCAGCATCGCAATGTGAAAAGTTCCTTCAGCGTGAGGTTGGATAGTATCTTCGGGATGATTACATCTTCCCAGCTCAAATCGAAGAAGGTAACATCGCCATCATAACCATGCACATCTGTGGCCATTTCTTCCAGGTGTTGTTCCTCATTTGGTAATGCCGTCATTTGGTGATTCGTAAATACTGTTTCCGTTATTCCAATCCTTGTATTTTTGAGAATGATTACGAATTACGACGCAAACAAAGAAAAGATTCAATTTTCAACAAAGTAATACTTTTGATCTTTTGGTAATGAATGTCGTTTTGTTTATTCCGTTTGGCCAAAACAAAACGTCAAAGATGTTTACACGAATAACGGAACAAAACAAAATGTGTTAGAAATTTCCCAAAGTGTTTCCTTTTTGGTTTGTATCCCAGTATTTATTTTATATTGTAATTGTGTTTACACAAGACAGGGCAATTGATTGAATAGCTCCTCAAAATTTGTCATCTGGGATCATCAAAAGGTTTTCAATGTGAACACCTCAGATTGCAAATTGTCAGCTTGTAGGTTGTTTATAGTGATTCATATTGGATGGATTTAGTGCATATATGGATTTAAATTTGTAAATGACACTATAAGACATTATAATAGACTGAATTAAAATGATTTTTACCACGCTCATCTGGAAACAATTATTTTGTTATGGATGAAACAAACCTTTCATGGTTTTCCCTACTGGATTTTGGCAAGAAATTGTAACCGTTCATTCTTTTTGCTCTTTTCATTATGTTTTGAAAACATTTTATATAAATAATGGATTTCATATACAAGAATCATGGATGGATACTTTTGATGTCATTTGATGTCATAGAATAAATAAATTCTTTAAGACTTTTTTATTAATATATTATTCAAAAATTAAACTATTCTTGTATTTTACATTTATCTACCAACTACTATTGCTTCCCCCTATTATTGGTATTGGAGAAAATTTGAACGTTTTCTTCAGAGTTCATAGTTGACATCACTTACTAAAAATTTGACAGGTCGTTTTGTTTTTAAATTTCACAACGAGACTAGTTTGGTTGCCGCTGAACTTGGATTGGAAATGCGTAGCGAATAGAAATTGAACAAAATATTGAATATTTATAAATAAACAGCATTAATTAAAAATGTCATGTTCAGCAGCAGAAATTGCCGAAAAGAAGCGTATAGCGCTCGAAAAGTTGAAAGCCAAAAAGGCTGGGCTGACAAGTACAACCAACAACAACAACACTAATAGCAACAAACCAGCGCCACCGCAAACAATACTACTTCCATCTGCACCATGTAAACCTGTCACGGCTGCGGCTCCTGTTAGTTCCGGGGCTCCCGTTACTGCTGCTCCAAGAATTGAAAACAAGGCATCCTCTTTCTTGAACGCAATGAAGGGAAGCAACATATTCAAGCAACGCCAAGAACAACAACATTCAGCTCGTGATGCAGCCCATCCTTACAAAAGACCTTCTAATGAAGGAATGGGGAATTTTTATAAAAGGAAGTCACTTGATGCGAGCAATGAGAAACCGAATGTTCAGAATGGAGGACCAGCCAACACAGTGGCCCAACCACAGAAAAGTGTAGCACCAGTATTTCTAAATTCTGTCAGTTGTAAAGTTGCAATGATCAGCGCCCAGCGATTCGAAGTTCAGCCATCTAGCTTTCATAATAAACTTATTGAGGTCTTTAAAAGTATACCTTCGAAATCGTATGGTAAGAAAGAATATATCAATTGGGAACAAATGCACTTTACGGACACCTCTCAGACCATTTTGAAACTTTTACCATAGATAGCCCTTTTGATGCTGATAACAACAACATAAATTGTTTCGGGGGTACTTCCCGAGATATTCATTTCTATTCATACTTCCGGAAATATGGGGTATAAAAATTTAAATTTATATCAGTGGATTTATAACTACGTGAGAAGAATTTTCTTAAATTTTTTTCTAAATAGCCACACTTCGGTTGGGGATTTACGCCTTTTTATGGACAGATGGAAAATAGGCTAATTTTTACAATTTTGGAAACCCATATTTCGGGAAGTACGAAGTTCTTCCCAAACAAAGGGGTTATCAGTATCAAAAGGACTATTTGCAGAAAAATTTCGAATGTTTCGGAGTGGTTTTCTTACAGATATTGAAAAAAATTGGGAGTATTTTTTTTAAATTTTGAACCCTATATCTCGGGAAGTATCTATCAATTGTTTTTTGGTATAACAACTCCAAATGTTTATTTTAGATCCTAAAACTCGTTATTGGAATTTTGGCCTGTCCGATTATAAATTGTTGCAAGAACGTGTTAATAATTTAAAGCCAGATATCGTTATGGGTGTTATACCCAAATCAATTTTGAATTTGTGTTTAACGCCACCAAAAGAAGCCGACACATCATGTTTGGAGTCCTTGGAACCAAAGTTGGCGGAAAAACTTATGCCATTTCAAAGGGAAGGTGTGTGGTAGGTATTGCACATGTTTGTTACAAATAATTCATAAAATATTCTCATTTGATTTGGTTCTCATTCGTGGCCATTTTTAGAAATTTCAGTCTTAAATATAAACGGATTTTTAATTTTTCATACAATATTAAAATTAGTTGTGAGAGAAAATAGTTTTTTTTTCAAGCGATGTAGTCGCCCATTGTTTTATTAAAATAATGATCTTAATATCGCCAGACCAATCAGAGGTGACAAGATACCAGGAATCTGCTAATTATGATTACATTTATATTTTTTAATTTCTTTGAACCTCATGATTGATCACCCGCTTGACTTATATAAATGTAAATAATCAAATGAATTCAAACACATATAGTGCCCTTGAAATGAAGGCACAAAGTAATCATTCCTTCAAATCCGCTGAAATATTTCAGTTTCATATTCAGTACAATTGTTATGTAGATTCCCCCACTATTTATTTTTGAGCTGTGCTTGTCGGCATAATTTAATTGCTTAATTTCATTTGCTTAAAGTTAATTACTTTAGACCGACCTTGAAAGAGGTGAATCATAATTATCATTGGAAGCATAAAGCATGTAACAATCTTTGTGTACTGTATAGAACTCCTAACATTTATTTGCAAAAATATTTCAACATTTGTCATTGTGTATCTCTTTCAGTTTCGCTATTTCCCAGAATGGCCGTTGTATGATATGTGATGAAATGGGTTTGGGTAAAACCTATCAAGCTATTGCTGTTGCCGATTTCTATAGAGAAGATTGGCCACTTTTTATATGTACTACGGCATCAACTCGAGACTCGTGGGCTAATCATATTCGTGATCTTTTACCATATGTACCTGTACATTACATACAAGTCCTCAATTCAAATCAACAATATATTGGCGATTGTAAAGTTCTCATTACCAGTTACAGCATGATGGAAAGAAATATTCAACAAATCACCGACCGTAAATTTGGGTTTTTAATTTTTGATGAATCGCACAGTTTGAAAAATCCAAAGGCAAAATGTACAATGGTGGCTGATCGTTTGTCACAGCAAGCTAAACATGTAATTTTGCTATCAGGAACACCTGCCCTATCGAAACCAGTAGAACTTTTTAGTCAGTTGCAAATGATAGATCGAAAATTCATGAGCTATATTGATTTCAGTAAGTACAATGATATTATTATTAGAAAACGTATTCCAAATATTAATTTCAAAACAGCAACCCGCTATTGTGATGGTAAGCAAACGAATTTTGGTTGGGATGCAAATGGCCAGTCTAATCTAAAGGAACTAAATGTTGTACTGAAACTTAAGTTTATGATTAGAAGAACCAAAGCTGAAGTTCTGAATGATTTGGCAGAAAAATTCAGGTAATCAATGTTAAAATACCAAATCTAACTAAACCTTAATTAATGTAAATATTTGCTTATTTTCAGAGAAACTGTTGTATTAGATCCCGCTCTTGTTTGGCCAAGTGATGAAGTCAAAGAGTCATTAAATACAGTTGCCAAAACCTTACAAAGCTGTAAAGGTCAGGAACGAGAACAAATTCTATTGCGATTTTATGCACAAACTGCTGAAGTAAAGACAAAAGCTGTATGTGCCTACCTTAAACAACAAGTAAAGGAACCAAAGAAATTTATAGTTTTTGCTCATCATCGTGTTATGCTGGATGCTATTTGTGATTGTCTGCGAAAGCTCAAAGTGAATTTTATTCGCATAGATGGTGCGACAAGAAAACAGGATAGAGGTGAATTTATTGATACATTCCAAAAGAAGCCATCGTGTAAAGTGGCAGTGTTGTCGCTGGGTGCATGTAATTCCGGTATAACATTGACTGCAGCTGAGCTAATCTTGTTTGCAGAATTAACATGGAATCCAAGTGTAAGTAGAATAAATATGGATGATCAGATGTTTAACGTGACAAGTATACAAAACTAACAATACTCTAATTTGTCCTTAGACATTAGCTCAGGCCGAAAGCAGAGCCCATCGTATTGGTCAACTGAATCCAGTAACATGTCGTTATTTAATGGCAGCAAAAACCGCAGATGATCATATCTGGAATATGCTCAAAGCGAAACAAGATGTTCTCAATAAAGCTGGTATTTTTTGTGAAAATCTTCAAGATGCTACACACACCATAGCACCAACTACGGTAAGAATAAAAAATATAGTAAAAACAAAATCGTTGACTTCATCACTTTTTTCATTTCAGTCAAATAAAATTGAAAAATATTTTTCTCCTTCTAAACCTACAAACGCAACCTCTTCAACTTCGCTAAACGATGAGTTGTGCAAAAAGACTGCTACCTCAAAGTCAACAGTAGATAATTTAGATATAAGTAAAGAAATTGCAAATATTGAAGATTTCTTTCAGGACGAAGATGATGATGCTTTTAAGGATATTTTATGTTGATTGTTAATATATATTTTTTATTTTAGATTGTATGAACGTATAAATTATCGTTATAAGAAGAATTAATTGTTTAATATTTTCCACCATGAACATATGCACGTAACAAAGTAAAAGTTCATTCAACAATTCAAGTTTGTTTTAATTTTGAAGATTTCGTCGTTGCTATTATTTTTGTCTGCGTACTTTTCCAGTAATCACTGCGCTGTAATATATATGTCAATTTTGATATTACTCAGAATGGCCGCGGTGCGATCTGTGATGTGTTTAAAACCTATGGAAATATTGCATTTGCCGGCGTGATTTATACATTGTGTTGGGAAATATTCATTATTTGGTCTAAAATTTAGGATTTCAGGTGGGTTAACTGATAATTAACATTACGTCTGTCTGCTCTGACTTGTTATGGCAGAGTTTGCGGGGGAGTTCAGCTAGAGGGGAGAGGCTTTGGTCTCCTTATACTATAGAAGTTAGACTCGATGATTATTGGCATGTTGGTTGTAAGGAAGTTGCTGATTTTCTTTGAGTTTCATGTCTTCGCATGTTGCACAAGTTGCACGGCTTCAAAAAAAATTTTCTTAGACGATGATTACATTCAAACTCTTCTCGTGAGAGCGACTGTTCAGTTTTTGTTGAATTGACTCTCAATCTGTGTCTATTTGAATATGTTATGAGTATAAAACAATTTCTAGTTTCCAGATAAATTTCCTGGTAATATGAGGATATTAGGTTCTCGCCAGTAAATTTTAAGTTGATACCAATGGAACAGCGCTAGTATCTTGAATTGTTACTAGTGGGATATCGGTGTGTTTGATATCACCAACGAAGTAAACACAACTCGTTTACCAAACGGTGGGTATACTCGTAAACAACCAACAAGTATTTTGTTACCAAAGAAACAACCGATACAAACTTCGACCAGGATACCTTTTCCAAATAAACATTTCTTTTGTTTAGCTCAATATATAAAGCGGTTCGAAAACTTTGAATACGTTTTACTAAAAATATAAAATAATCCCTTAGAAATGCGTAACGATTCGGAAATATTGTATGAAAATGACAATGTGGAGCCAGAGTTTGAACCAACATTTGATGCCGGGGATGTTATTAAATTGAAGTAGGAGTCTTGATTTCTTGAAATTGTGTGAATTTTTCTGAATTAAAAATAATTTCCTTTGTAGGCATTCGTTTGGCTATGACTGTAAGCGGCTGTACAACATGGTCCTAATCGATGAGGATACATTGGTATTTGCCTCAGGCACATATATTCACTATTTTAGCATATCAAGAAGAGAAGTAACATTTCGTAAGTCAGTATTCGGTTGTGGTATTGGATTTATAACGGTAAGGCAACAAAATTTGCGTACTTCCCCTAAAGAATTTATGGTATAGATTTGCAAAGGAATAACAACTTTACACACTGTTCTTACGTTTATAGAAAAACTATCATCCTGATTATCCCCAACTTCTGACAATTGGTGAAAATGGACCTGACGCAACAGTTTTCATTTATGATTACCCGAACGAAGAACCACGCTTGAAATTAGAAGGAGCTGCTAAACAACAATTCACATGCGGTTCGTACAATCACAGCGGAGAACTATTTGCATCACAGGCAGGTTATCCAGATTTTATGTTAACCATTTGGAAATGGCAAAAAGTCGAAGTTATTCTACGATCAAAGGCATTTCAAAATGATGTCCTTCATGTACATTTCTCGCGTTTTAATCCCATTCTGTTGGTGACTTGTGGTCTGAGTCATATTAAGTTTTGGAAAATGGCAAATACATTCACCGGCCTGAAGTTACAAGGCGACCTGGGTCGTTTTGGTAAAACCGACTTTAGTGATATCTATGCCGTTTATATGTTACCCGATGAAAATGTTATATCGGGTTGTGAATGGGGTAATATGCTGTTATGGGAAGCTGGTCTGATAAAGTTTGAAATATGTCGTAAAGGTCGTCGACCATGTCATAGTAAACCCATTGTAAGGATTACCATGGATAATGGTGAAGTTACCACTGTGGGTATGGATGGTTATGTTCGCATTTGGTTTTGGGAAACTGTTGATTTAGCCGATCCACCGGATGATGATCGTTTTGTGGAAATAGAACCGATTTTTGAATTCTATGTTGGCGAATGTGAAATAAGAATGGTGCAGAAGATAAAACTTTTTGATGAGAATGATTTTGGTTACTATGTTTTGGTAAGTACAGTCGAAATAAGTTTGAAAATTTCCGAAGCACTTTTACGCTTTATTTGATATTACTTCGTTATAAGTGATATAACGCTTGTAGCGACATTTTGAATATTCAAAAATATGGAAAGCTTTTAGCTCAGATTGATTTACTACTAAACATTTCTAGGATGGTGGCGGTGGAATTTGGTATTGTGATCTAAATACCCGCGATATACCCAATGAATCGTATAAACTTTATTCGTGCCATGGTGGTCAGGTAATTGCAGCTCAAACCAGTCCGGTGTCACCACACTTAATGACATTAGGTCAAGATGGACGAATTTTGGTCTACGACTATGAAAACGAAAAAGTTATTTTGGAAAAACAATACTCAGCTGTTGGTACAGATCTTTTGTGGTTTGGCCCGAAGGTATCGGATTCCTGTATGGAATTGGTTGCATGTTTTGAAGATGGCATACTACGACAAATCTATTTAGATTTAACACAACCACAAAAACCCAACATATATTTGATACGTCCAATAAAGTCGCATACGGCTCCCATAACTAGGATTACAATAAATCCCTTGAATACCATGCTGATTACTGGAAGTGCAGATCGTTCGATTTTCTTATATAATGTAAGAGAAAAGAGGGATGCCTACATTTGGTTGCAACCAATGGGCTTTATACAATTTGAAGCAATTCCAAATTGTTTTTACTGGAAGAATGAAGAGAGTACGATTCTAATTGGTTGTAAAAGTGGTGAAGTTTATGAATACCAGCTGCCTTTGGATGTCGACGAGCAACAAGTATTTCTCAGTTATAATCTAACGGATAAGAATGCCATGAAATGTGGCAAGTTTGTATCGGTAAAGAGTCAGATTAGAAGGGAATTGCGCAGAGAAGAAATTAAACGTCGTAAAGAGAAAAAGAGGCAACGTAAATTGGATGATATTGAACGGCTAAAGGCTGCTAATCCGGGATTGCAAATTGATATGGAGGCTGCGTTGGGTGAGAATTCAAAATCTATTAATTTTTAAAGTATGCAAGTGTATATATTTTTTATTTTTCAGCTGATTCTGAGCCCGAAGAGGAAGAAGAACCTCTACATATACCCGCCATACCCAACCCAATATTATGGCTTAGGACAACACCAAACGATACTATATGGGTTTCAATGGGTGGTTATGATGCCGGTTATATATACGAATTAACCATGGATGCAGCCACAAATCCGATACGTTCAACAATTATCAAAGATGGTGATGACATTGAAATACATTCATTATTAGATATGTGAGTTGTTTCCAAAAATATAATTTTTTTCAAGAAACTGTTTTTATTTTGCATTCTTTCAGAGATCAATATTTAATTTTCGGTATGGTAAACGGCAAGATACGCATACAACACACAAATCCGGACAATTTCACCGATCTTCGTAATTATCATACGGTCAATATGCATGATCCGCTCAATGGCAAAATATCGCGTTTATTGCTTAGCCATGATGGTCGTTACATTTTCAGTGTTGGTTATGACGGCAATGTTTTCGTTTATCATTGGCTTGGACCCAAAATAGAAATAGAAAAGAAATCTGTACTATTTATGCCTCGAAAAATTATACCCTCTGAAGATATACTCGATCCGGAATATCCCTCATTGGAGCAAGAGAAAATTTATGCCGAAATAAAACGTCAAGAAGAAGCAGCTGCCGCTCATGAGCGAAAAGTTTTGAATTATATTTTAGATTTACAAGAGAAATTCAATCATTTTATGGAAGAAAATTTGAAGTTTGATGAAGATATTCGCATCGGACATCGTGATTTACTGTTGGATGAGCGTATTACGAATCAAATTCGTGATGAATTACAAGCCGAGCTCGATGATGTACGTGACGATTTGGCATATGATTTGGAAGTGGCCCAGGTTGGCAAGCGGAAATTATATGATTATTTTATTAGGAAATTGGATCATATACCGATCAAGATAACTGGAATTGGGTAAGTATAATTGTGTTTATTTCATTACAACATATATTTTTCAGATGTAATTGAAAATAGTCGATTTGGATTGTCTAAAAAAGAAATATACCTAGAAAGAGGGATACAATTTAATAATTGAACGGAATTGTATTTCAATTTGAAATATAAAATACTAGCAAAGTATGCGAAAAGGGAATACAAAAAATATATATTTCATATGGAAATCGTGAATACCGTATAATTTGTTGTGTTTTTGTTCTGAATTCCACCTCTATTTATACATCTAATATCAAGTTTGTTACCATTTAGTACTCTTCATACACAAAAGCACTATTTTCCGAAATCTATTTCTTATTTCCATTACACTGATTAATTTATTCTATTTACTATTCGTACACATAAATTCGAGTCTCCGAAGTTTTTTCCATAGCACAATACTACACTTCAACAGTAATCTAAATTCCAAATCTCAAGATTCAATCAAATCCAAATTGTACCAAATTTAGTATATTTCGTACAAATTTTCAAATATACCTCAATCCTGCTCTCAAATAGTAATCGTAAGTCCAAATTTAAGAATTCCAGCTCTGTCTTTTCATTAAAAACCAAATTATACCAGATTTGGTACCATTCTGTGTTTTTCGTACCCATATTCCAAACCTATCTCAATATTCCAAACCTGCTTTCAATTAGTAATCATAAGTCCAAATGTAAGAATACCTGCTAAGATTTGGTACCATTCTGTACATTTCCTACACTCCCACAGTAACCTAAGATGCAACTTTCAGGATGCGAGTTCTACCCGTTCACCAACGTCCAAATTGTACAAAATTTTGTGCTGTTCGTACCCATAATTACGAATTCCCAATGCATGCACCCCAATAAGTCCACATGTAAAGATTCCAGCTCTACCCGTTTAGCAACATCCAAATCCAAATCGTACTTATGAGTTCGAATTTCGAATTATTTCGAATCCTGTGCTATAACAGTAATTATATTTTCAAATATAAGTTTTCCGTAAGTACAAAATCCCAATACTACCTAAATTCTGTAATTTTCATTCCAAATTTATGTTTTCCATCTCTATCCGTTCACTCAAATTTACATTGTACCAAATTTTGTACCATTTAGTACACATAATGACGAATTTTCAAAACTACCGACATATCTCAATCTTGTACTCCAACTGTAATATTAATTCAAAATTTCAGAATCTTAATTACAAATTTCGGATTTTCAGCTCTATCCAAAATCCAAATTGTACTAAATTTAGTACCATTTAGTACTTTTCGCACCAATAAGTACGAACTACCACAATCGCACACTCCAACAGCCATTTTAATTCCCAAATTAAAGACATCAGCTCTATCTGTTCACCTAAATCTAACTTGCACAAAATTTAGTACCATTTAGTAATTTTCGTACACATAAGTACGATTTTTTAAAGCTACCTCAATCTTGTATTACAATAGCAGTCCTATTTCCGATTTTCAGGCTTCCATCTATATACACTCATTTAAACGCAAATAGTAGTAAATTTAGTACCACTTTGTACTTTTTATATAAAAATTTACTAATTTCATAAACCATTTCCATACATCAACACCACTTCCCAAACTGTATTCCATATAAAATTTCAAGATTCTAGCTATATATGTTCAATATACATGCAATTAGGACTATATTTAGTAAAGTTTAGTATTTTTCGTACACTTTTAGGACGAATTTTCAAAAACCATTTTATACATCTTTCTTACTTTCCATCAGTGGCCCACATTCCAAATTTCAGAATTCTAGCGTTTCCCGTTTGCCTAATACAAAGGGTACCACATTTGGAAATTCTAGTTCGAATTTCCAAAAACCCAGCCTTATCTCACGCCTACACACCAACAATAACCAACACTCAAAATCTCAAGCTTCTGCCTTTAGCCATTTCGTCTGGGCGATGATCTGTCAGTCACTCACGTACTTAACACACTCACGTAAAAACATTGAACTTCAATAACAAAAATGCCGTCGAAATGTTGTGTTTAATATCAATACTCGTCGAATTTTAAATCTCAAACAAATTCCAATGATTTACAAACGGAATGACGAAATATGTATAACTTCCATAACCAGTATAGTAATTTATATTATATTCTGTAATAGATCCGATGACGTTTTATATTCATTTCGGTTGGAGAGATTAGATGATAATTTTGAAGCAATTAAAGCTGATATTGAAGAACGATTAAGATTGGAAGCCTTAAAAAGAATGTAAGTAAATCCCTGCCTATTACTCCAAAATCATACTTACATCATATTAGAAATTGAAAATACTTTATACATATTCTAACATATTCTACTACCCACACGCATACATTCACATGTTAAAGAGGAAACATTGTTGTGGAATCCACATCGAACATTAGCCAAGAGTAAGAAACAAATCTCAACAACCTTCATCCTTTCGCTTAACGTTTAATAAAACTCTTTCATTCATTTTACATCTTTCCCCTCCTAGTCGTGCCCAAATGACATTGGCCGAAGATAAAGCCGACAGTATGCCAGAACCACCTTATGAAACGTTTTTCTTTGGTCGTGATCCCAATTCAATACTGCCACGATTTAGTCGAAAAATGTTGCGACTTTTAAGAGGTTATCGTTCCCGTCAGCTGTATCAGGTAGAGCGTAGCTTCAATTGGGAGAAAATGTGGAAACACAAACCCGATCCAAATAAAAATCATCCTGATGATGATCGTAAAATACAAGAGGCTGAACAAAACATTGGGGATTATAAGTTGAAAACTGGTTCCGAGTATGAACCACAACCGCATGAAACCTTAACCTATAAATATAAGGAAATAGTAAAACTGCGTGAAAAATTAAATGAACTTGTGGAAAATTTTAATCAGCGTGTTTTTCAATTGCGCGATGTCAAGAAGGACTTATACCAGCTTATTGAGGAGAAGAGTAAACGTTTGGAAGAAATTCATTCGCTCATACCGGAAAAGAATCGAAAGTTTCTAATGGACATACCGCCTCTTAATATGGACGAGGAATGGCCGGAATTGAATTTAATTGAACATTGCCAACCAGGTTGTAATATTGACATTCAAGATATTCTCTACATGGAAAATAAAGTAGAGGATTTGTTACCCAAAGTACCGGATCCAAAAGTTAAAGTTGAAATCTCACACAAATCATTGCACGAATTGGAGAAATATTTGGCTTTACAAATTAAAGAAGTTGATTGCTTCCCAAACGGCACAGAACTCATAACGAAATTACAACAATTGCCCCACCAGTCGGAGGACACATATTATAAGGCCACCGAAGATGGTCAGCTGTCTCCATGGTTAGTTGAAATACGTTATCGTTGGCTATTGGAATTACTTGTGGAACAAGATGGCATCATACATGAAGTTCACGAAAAAGTACGAACATTCAACGCCCGTCTTCGTGAACTGGAAGATCTACGACTTAATGTCAAATTTGAAGCAGAATTTATGCAAAGCTATTTGATTGGACTCAATCAGGAACTCTATATTTTACGAGATAGTGAACAAATTGAAAATGAATTGCTTAGCAATGCAGAGGCAGCCATGCAGACCCGAAATGCTGCCCAAACATCCATTAACGCATTGAATCGCCAAATTGATGATTTGCGTAAAGCTTGTGAACGTTACAACGAACAGATATCAATGACCCAGATGAAATTTCTAAGCACAACGAAGGGGCATAAATTCTTTGATTTTTTACGACGCATATTCAAAAAGAAATGGCGCCCAACTAAACCAGTAAAAGGGGGAGATGGTAAGTGACTTTTATTCTTTGAAAAATCTGTAAACTTTAGAATCGATTCGCTTGAAGGTTGTGTAGTTATCATATGCGACAACTATTTCGAGGCTGAAACATATGAATGGGGACGAGAGTCTATTGATTTTGAGTGGTAAAAGAGAGAGTAAATATTAATTAATTTTTAGAATATGTGGTATTGCGATATTATTTAAAGCTATTGGCGAAATAAAAAGATTTTTTAAGCAATGAAGAGAACAATACTGTTGACATTTTTGCCCTTACTCGCCTTCTCCAAGTTGGGATATGCAAAAATTCTGGCTTAGTACTCATCTTTCAACGAGCTCTTCAATGATGTTTATTTTTAAGGTATCTTTAAAGTTGAGCTGCAGTTTTTTACGCCATCGGTCACTGATCTGGCTCTGTGACAAATGTGTTTAAATATAACTCTTAACTCTCATATATACCAGAAAACCACCGAGAGACGTTTACAATAGTTACAAGCATTTTCGGGAACTGACGTCCATACGATTTTATCGATTTATATTTATTTCGTGACTACCCTGGTTTATATTCTAGTGTGCTATACTGGATTGGATTGAATTAATCGACTTCAAAGGCTTGTGGGAGCATCGAATTTATTTCAGAGTTAATCTTGTTTTTAGACATTTTAAATAGACCAACAACCTCTTCAGTTATGCCGATTCGAATACGATTAATATGTGAATGTTTATCTTTCAGAATCATCGGAATCGTCTTCGGATAGTGAGTCATCCAGCGAAGAAGAAGAGGATGACACAAAGAGTATTGATTCAACGGATATGACTGCTATACGATTGGACGAATCACATTGTCCGGCTGGCTTAGAGAGAAATATGTATGAAATGGCTTTCAAAATGCGAAGTGATCGCCATGAAATGGAACGATCTCTAAGCGAAGCTATGAAACTAATCGAATTGAAAAAAGAGGAAGTTAAAGAGGCCCTAAAGAAAATGAAACATCACGAAAATGTATATAGACAGGAAAATGAAAAATTATTGGATTTTAGGGTATGACACAAAATAGAACAAAATAATTTTCGATTACATTACACCTGTATTTCATTTGTAGCGCAAACGCCAACAAGAATTAAATAAAGTCCATGTGGCGGTCATTCTGCATATGCATCAGTTACAACATTTTCGTGAGGGTGAAGATTATCGTGATCTGAGCAAAGCTGTTCTATTCGACTCAACGCTGCTCATGGATTTGCAGGGCCGCGTAGATCAGTTGAAAGTTGAAACGCTAGAAACCAAACGTTTACATCGCATCAATATTGTCCATTTACGTCGCATGAATACCGATTTGAAATTTATGCGTACCGAAATATCACGCCTCGAGGAATTAATACGTCAGGAAATGATGAAAAAATTCGGAATGGTTATTGACTTGGATGAACTCGAAGAGGAGGTATTGCGAAAATATGTATTTGAATTGGAGACAACAGCTGAAGATGAATTAAATTTGCTGGAACTGGAAATGAAAAAGAAAAGGGTAAGTAGGAATGAAGTAAAATTTCAAGATATGCTGATGCATATTGTATTTTTGATGTGATATAAACATTTGACAAGCAAACGGTATATGGATGGTGAATATATGAACAGATTTTTCCTAGAGCATAACCAAATTGTTTTATTCAATAACAAATAAATGTCATCTTGTAGTGAAAAAAATGTGACACTTTTTGTACAGCATTCAATGCGTATATGCAGTATTTGATTACAGAATACATGGACGAACATTCACATACTTATTCATAAAGAACTATTACTATACATGTTTAGGAGAGCCTTGTCCGAACGTTTCCAAGAAAAATTGTTTATATTTTTTAGGGGGAATTACTACGCTGCATTTCAATTATTTGTTTACATTACTCCGCACTGAATGCTCGTTCGATCATTTTGTTTCCATATGTATGTACTTCAAACCTTCCTTGGTTGTTTGTATGAAGTGGTTTTTGTTTATAAATTTGTATCACATTGTAATTGAATACCACTCTCTTTTTCATAATATCCCTCACTTGAAAATTAAAATATTAATTTGCTTCGAGATTTCAACAAAATTGTTAATTGGCTTGTTTTTATTATTTCGAGTTAAAAAAATATTGTTCCAGTAATCTGATATCATACATTTCTCGCTGAAGTTTAATGTTAAAATGTATTATTTTGGGGAAAAAGAAATCCATTTTTTCGGCAGATGGCTGTACTGATAGATTTCTCGTAAATTATTGTTCAAACAATTTCAGATTTTTGCTCGTTTAAAGGATGGCATTTCACAGTAAAAAATATTTTGCTGTTTTTTGTTTGGTGCATTCAGTTGTGAGTTACAGGGTGTTAAAAATTGAAGTGAACAAAGAGGAAATTCGGTATATTTTACAGCTTTTCTTTGACAAAGGCGAAAATGCAAGCCAGGCGGCTAAAATTGTGAATGGTGTTTATTGTTCCGATACAGTAATAGCCAGTGGAATTTTGGTTTCGTAGATTCCGTTCAGGAATTTTTGACATGCCTGTCAATCGAAGTTGACAAGCAGTAGTCGTAACATCGCCCAGCAGCTAAAAATCTACCATAAAACTGTTTTAAACATTGCAATTGACCAGAAAGGGCCAGAATTCCACCAAGACAACGCTAGGCCACACACATCTACAGTGACTCGCCAGAAACTTCGGGAACTCGGTTGGGAAGTCCGCCATACAGTCCGGACTTGGCACCATGCGATTATCATCTTTTTCTTGCATTGCAAAATTTCTTTAATGACAAAAAATTGGTATCTAGAGACGATTTGTTAAAATCGACTACTGGAATTTTTTGCAAATAGAAAGCAGGACTTCTATGAGAGAGGCATTATGAAGTTACCTTTAAAATGGCAACAAATCATACAACAAAACGGTGCATTTTTGACCCAAATCGGACATTCCGAAGCATGATAAATAAAGTTTTATAGCCCATAATGAATTTCTTTTTACCCAATGTAATATTACTAATTAGTTAAACAAATAATATTTACCGTATACAATAGAATATGTTCCTTCCAAAAGTCACGGCATCGGCATATAGTTTTACAAAAATAATAAATATTTCACTATACGCTCAGTACTAAGGCTAATGCACATACACACACATACCCTCATCCATAATTATTAAATATACTTTTTTCTATAAGAATAAATGTTATGTTCTCTGTTTGTACCAATACATAATGGGCTAGTAAGCCTGGTAACAAGTCTTTGAAAATAAATAATAATAATAAATCCCAAGATGTAATTTATCAATCTACTCCTTTTTGTACCTTCCCCACAATGGTTCAACATTTTGAAAATTTCGTATAATGGTAGAATTCAGTTGTATACTCTCCAACGGAGTACATCATCGTTTTAGAATTGCCCCCTTATTACGGACCGTAAATTTACGGTATTTGGAAGGTTCCTATCTCAAGACAGGTCCATTTTAGGTATTTAAAGTACCTAGCGGTATTTTTAATCGATATTTTTGGGAATCGGCATTGTGACTCCTTGCCATAGTTGCATCATTTAAATGATTTATCGAAATTTTCTGTCAACCGTTGTAAATTTTATCTCAATAAATATGTAACTTCTCTTTTATTATTTCTTTCTTCTATATTTTCATATCTTCTATATTATCTTTCATGCATGCATGTGCAGAATGCCATAATACAAAGCAAATGGACGGGATTTTGTCCCCGGAATTCCATTCAATATATTATTAGCAAATTAATTACAAATATCAAAACACTTCCAACTCTATTAAACTTTTTTAATAAGTCCACATGATAGAATCTAAATAGACAACAGATCTGAAAGCCCAATAAAATATTTGTAAAAAATTAGGCTTTTACCTCAAAAAAATATTTCCACGATATCTCCTTTTTTTATTTTAAAATATTTTGTTTTAATTTTTATTCTAAGGGCGATGATCATTTTAATGATTTTTGATAATGGTGCAAAACTTCGATCATTAAACATGAATCGAAAGAGGAAAAAACTCACTTAAAATATTTTGTTTAAAATGTTCATTCTTCTTTCAATGCATTAATTTTTCAGACTGAATTGGCTCTTGCTCAGGAAGAACTTATCAAAGAGACCCAAATGCATTGTGACAAATTAAATATTTTGGCAATTTTAACGGAAGAAAAAACCTATTTGGAGCGTTTGCTTTTATCTCAGGAGAAAAACTATCAGAAATGGTCGAAACCACCAAATTTAAGTGTGGATAAAGACATTGAAAAACTCACCGCTATCGAACGAGAACAAAAGGAGCAAATTAAGGCATGTACCTAGAGCGCACATTTGCCATACACTCAATTCTTAAAATTTCCTACTCTTTTATTTTAGTTTTTGGAACGTGAAATATGCACATTGCGCATGAAAGCCAAACCTCTGCAAATAGATGGCGAATCTGATGAACATGGCATATTGCTGGCTCATCAGGAAATGATACCAACTGATGAACTACGCACCTGTCCCGACATATTACAAAGCGATGACTATCAGACACGACGCTTGGTCCCTGACGATTTCATAATGGATCGTTGTCAAAAGGTGGTGCAGAAACTTTTCCTACAACATTTCGGAAAAATGACATCCCGTGAAAACATTCGCCGTTATGCATACAAAGTTACCCGGTACTTGGGCCAAGCTGCATATAATTTTGAAGGTTCCATAACTGAAGAGATTATGAATTGTATAATTGAGAATCTACAAGAAATTATTCCTAAAAAATATTTGGTGGTACTGACACGAGACCATTTGGAGAAAATGTTTAACGAAATATTGGCCGTTTTTGATTATGAACGATCTGATGTTAATACCGAGGATGTGGTATCGGGAATATTTGACAATGCTCGGGAAGCGCTTAATCAAGCTACCGGCACAGCGGGCATAATGAATAAAACACAATTTGTTTTGGTGCATATGTTCAAGGAACTGATTGAAATATTACCTTTGGAGGAGTTTCAAAGTGACGACACAGTACGTTTCATTGCCGATAATTTGGAGAAAGAGACATTTTTTGATGCTCGTTGTATAAATATTGAAGGACTGGTTGAGAAAGTTGTAGAATATGCTAAGGCTAATTTCTTGGATGCCATAACGGCAATTCCCATAAGGACATTGGCAGTGAGAGTGCAAAAGGAATGTACCAAACGTCGACCACAATATGCACTGAGTGTACGCTGTTCTATTGGTTCTGTTCAAAGTGTGTCGGTAAAATCGAAAGATACAATGCATTAATTGTAAAGGATCTCATCCACATTTTCATAAGAAAAAATAAAAATAATTTTTGCTATAAAACAACTTGTCGTAACATTATTTTATGAAATTCTAAATGTCTATTGAAATAAAAATATGTATTAAAAGATTTTACATTTGATAATTCTATTGTCAGAGCTATTAAGCGGTGATGACTGATTATAATAAGGATATATTTTAACATTTTATAGTTTTTCCATGATTTTTATATAAGAAAAAGGCGTTACGAATTTATGTAATACATGGTATTTATTGTATAAAAATAGATTTCTTTATTTTAATATATCAACAATTAGTGCAAAAATAATTTATTCTACATAACACCTATGTATTCCTTTTATTAGTTTCACATTCATAGTTGAACAATGTCCCTGAAGCTAAAGCTTTCATCATCTCTAATCTAGCCGATTCAATATCACATTTGAATATATTTCTCAATTCCTCATCCTTTGTACACTCATCGACAAATGTGTTAAAATATAACATAATCATTTTCATCGAGCCAGGCACGTTAAGGTGTAGAGATCTAACATGTAATATGCCAAGTTTATAATGGGCGTTCATGCATAGTATCTTCTCGTCAAGGGTCAAGTTAGGTTTAAAGAAACTAGAACCACCTTTGGATGAGGCAATCACCTTTTCGAAGCACTCAATGGCATCTGCTGTTAGCTGCTGGACATCATTGCCATGCAAACGGGACTTGAGAATAATCTGAATACTATAACACATAGCCATGTCATACCAACATTGGCGACATATTGATAAATGTGTTTGCGTATTTAGATTGTCAAGTAGTTCTTTGTAGATTTTGATACGCACATTTTGCATTTCGAATTCATGTTTACCGTCTTTTTTAAAATAGGTTATTTGGTCATAAATATTGGTTAAATCCTTCATTACATCGACATATATTTCTATTTCATCATTGGGTGTGCAATATTTCTTGGCTTTTTCAAGACATCTTTTAGAGAATAAGAAAATTTTATTGGCATCCTTATATGTTGTCACGTAATCAGCGGTTATTTCACTTTCATATAGAGCTAATGGTAAACGATCATATAAGAAAGGCATATCGGTGTCGTTCAATTTTATGCTGTTGACGTCTGGAAATAAAAAGAAAAATAAGTGTAAGCTACGATAATGTGATGTACAGAAGAGAATTTAAACAAAACATTTTTTGAAAATATGAAGTTGAAAGATTAACGATGGGACATTACAAAATTAGCAATAGTTGATTTTTTTTTTGTCTATTTTGACTATCACATTTTTAAAACTTGTATGGATTATAATTTTGTCTTTCGATCTTTTATTTGTCTTTTTAGTATTTGTCTTTAGTAGTGTCTTTTATTTGACTTATTATCACAAATATCCCAATGAAAATGCATTACGAAAAATTAAATTACATATGCAAATGTGAATTTATTTGTTTAGAGAGTAGGAAATCTCGTTATCAATCAATAGATTTTTTTTGGAATTAAAAAATGTTAATGCGGAAGAGGGAATTCACATTTCCAAATTCCTAAAATTTTTAAAATAAGGCGCATTTATGAAGCGGTTTCCTCCTACTCTTTAAAAAATAAATTCAGTTTTCACTTGAATTAGGTTTACGAGTATTTACTTACCTGTTGTTAACATATCCACTATCCCGTCCAAACGTTTCCTTGACTCCAACAATAGAGCAATACCGTATTTTGCCCAGTAACGATTTAAATAGGCAAATATCATTTCGACATCTTGATGATGAATCGGTAAGGCCACCAATTTAAATTCATTTGCGAAGTAATTTGCTGCTGCCAAATATCGTCGAGCTTGTTTGAAGTTATTACTTTTAACATAGAAAACGGAAAGATTGGCTGATTGCCAGGCTAATTCATGATGTTTGTACGATTTACTTTCAAATGCCAGCTTCATAGATATGTAGTTATATTTGGCGGACATCGGATATATGTCCAAGTTTTGATATACTTGACCTAAGATCATTGTAATGTTCTTGTAGAGGTTGTCCACTTGGCGGAAATTTTTAGTATCACAAGCCTCTCTCTTATACTTCTTGTAAATCGTCTCCGCTTCCGCGAGAAATTTCAGAGTTTTTTTATTTTCCGATTGTTTATTGTACAGAATGCCTAAATTAAGATATGCTCCAATATATAGCAAAATAGCTTCCGTTACAAAATTTGCAGTTTTTATTATTTCAATGCATTCCTTCCAGTGTGTTTCGGCAATGGTAGCATCTTCACTGAGACGAGCAATGTCATAGCAAATAGGTGTCAAAAGCATTTGATATTGAAGTTCCTTGTCGCTGTCCTTTATCGTAGTTATAAACCTCTTAAGATCCTCTTTCAATTGTAGCAGGGATGAAGAATTCTTTAAAGATCCTGACTGATTCAACTGCCTATAGCGTTCATGAAATGTTCTGTTCATTTTTAGGAGATACATTTTTGTTGTATTTTCGATGACCGATCGATGTTTAAGCGACGACTGATGAAATTAAACTGAACATTTGTGCACAGGAAACATACCCATTCAAACTCTTGACAAAGACATACTGTTGGCGTGATACCGAGATGCAGTGAAACCCCAAAAATAAAGAAAAGAAAAACGATAGAATGTTTAAGTAAATATTTTCAATCTTTATTGTAAAGTAGGTGGGTTTCGTGAGAAACAAGACTTTACCTTAGCGTGCGTTAACTACGATAACGAGAGATGTTTTAGCAATGAAAGCGAGAATGTAAGTTTAATCAACGAGAGTTCGAAAGCAAGTGATGTTGCGATGGGCAAGAAAGCTACAGCAAGGCCGTGATCAACAACTACGACCACAGCATTGGAAAGCGCCTCTCTGCATCCGAACTAAGCGAATGTGGCTTCCAGGAGATATAGTAGAAGAGAGCGAACTCTCCCCTACAATCCGAACTAGGCGAATGAGGCTCCTGGAAGATATGCAGAGAAGATTTCCCCATTGGGCTCCGAAGAGCGGCCAATTAAAGTGGTTAATTGTAATGCTGTAGAAGGGGAAACAATGTATCGAACATATACATTGCCGTAAGCAATGTATCGAACTTAAACATTGCCGCCCACCTTGCCGCGCTAGCTGCGTGGCAACCGATATTAAATTAGTACGCGACTTAAACTATGGTTAGTAATTGCATTGTGAATTAAATGCATCGATAGGTATAGTAGTTCAGTTTTATTGAGCAGGAGCGGATATAATTCAATTTGAGATTATCTATTTTTCGACTATTTTGACAAAAAGAATACACGATGAAGTTATTCTTTACTATTTACAACTAATTTAGTCTCTGGTCGACGAACAATTCTTGTTGGACCTAAGTGATTGCTCACGACAGAGCACAACGAGTTATTGAAATTGCATATTGACTAAGTATATTTCGATTTTTTTTTCTATTGTGGAATTGAAGTAAATATAACAAATTCTAACTAGAGAAGACTATTGATAAGACTTAGAGGGAAATCGACTATTAATGGTTAAGGTGGCGAACGAGGAAGAGCGACTAGATAGATGTAAGTTGAACCGTATCGAAAGGGATCTAGAAGTTAAGCAGGCCTCAGTACGAATTAAACAAATTCTGTCCTATGGTAAATACGACAATCAAAAACGATAAAGAGCAGCCAAAATGAAGCAGAGCACAAGGGAGAAATGACTTCTAAGAAACTGCTTTGACTGAAAAGCAGACGAAGACATACACAAACCTTTGACGATACGACACGCTAAATTCGTATACAACTTCATATCGAAGGGTTCGAGTAAATATTTTTTTTCGAAAAAGAGCAATCAAGAAATCTCAAGAAGATTAAACGATTGATAACAAAACCCATAATTTTAGAGAACCAAATATCGATAAGAAGGCTACGAGGCTGATTTCCACCATGAATGGAAATCGCGTGAACGAATTCTGCAAGAATACAAACAAGTTGGCATGAAAACGGCAAGTTGATTGACGTACAATGTATGACAGCGTTAGATACTGAAAGCTTTGGGGAGGAGTGCACTGTTTGAAAGCAAAGAAAGGCTGATCTAGCAACGAAAATATAGGCCAGCGAGAATTACGAAAATTAGATAAATTTTGATCGGACGCAACGACGATAATTCCTCTCACAGAACATGTCCGACGGCGAAGGATGCTTCAATTTGGGAACATATGGAAGTCCCCAAAGTCGGAGTAGTGTTCTGTGGCGAGATTCATCCTCAGCAAAATCCAACGCAGTACTAAAGACCTGGACTGAGGACGAAGGCATAGGACCAGTCAGAATCCAGCCGAATATCGTGTTTTGGGCTAAAAGGGAACCCAAAACATTTCGTTGCGTCCCTTCCTTCAAGATCTGTGGATACAAATATGCCCCTAACAACAAATCTACAGGTCTACAATTGAAAAGATGAGCATCGGCTAAAAGAAGATTAGGCAAGCAAGAAGTGAGATTAGAACTAAGGGGCACTGAAGGAAGATTTCCAGATATTTTTGGAAGAACGAAAGCATTTGCATCAACAAATAAAGAAGAATCTAAGCGTGAACCGATGCGAATTGAACAATTTTTCTTGGAAGTGGCATAAGTTGATCTATTTACTCCAGAAACGGTTGCAGAGATTGCCTGAGTGGGCAATTTAAGACGATTTTGCAAATGTTCAGATATGAACGAAGTCTCTGATCCAGGGTCGATCAGCGCACGAACTGGATATGAAACTCCGGAATGAACGATGTTGACCATAGCAGTACCCAACATAACATTTCGATTTTGGGAGGTATGGAACACCTGACTATTTACTACTCGAGGAGTGTTGCCAGTAGAAGTTGATGCCACATTGCCATCTACTTGTGGAGGATTGACAACATTTGTCGCGATAGGATACGAAGGCCTAGACGATAGAGGAGAACCATTACTAGAGGTGTGAGGAGAACCAATCCTAGGTGATTGAGGAGAAGCAGTAGGTCTGTGCAACAAAGTATGATGGCGAATTTTGCAAATATTACAATTATGGATTCTGGCACAATTTTTGACGGAATGTCCTACAGAGAGGCAATTTAAACAACAATCTTGTTTCTTAGCCACTTCAAATCTTTTTTCAAACGAAAGAGTTCTAAATTTTGGACATGAGCGTAATGAATGAAATTCATTTCTACAAAGAATGCATGATTTCGACTTATTTTTAACCACAGAGGTAACCATATGGGCTTTGACTTTATTTTTCGAAATCGGACTAGAAGGGGAACTTCGCATGTCTCGCAAGCAAGCTAATGTTTGAATTCTTTCAGTAAGGAATTTGTTCAAGTCTTCCCACGACGATAGCGAAGATTTATCTTTAATACTCTGTTCCCACAAAGCTACAGTTAGTTTAGGTAAACGCTGTTGACAAATATATACTAAAATAGGATCCCAGTGATCCGTAGCTACATCATACACTGACATAGCAGAAATGCAGCCGTTGATACCACGCTGCAGAATTTTTAAATTAGAACTAGATTCAGAATCTAACACGGGAAGGTCAAAAAGGAGCTTGAGATGGTTATGCACTAGAATACGATTATTGTCGTACGTATCCTTCAACGACTGCCAAGCCATAGCGAAACTTTTATGGGTGAGTGGAAACTTAGACACGATTTCCCTAGCTTCACCTTTTGTTTTCTGAACTAAGTGACAAAGCCTCTCAATGTCACTTAGGCGAGAATTATTAATGAACATGGCAGAGAACAAGTCCCGGAATGTGGGCCACGATAGAAAGTCTCCATGGAAATCATCAATCTCACACGGTGGTAAGTTGAGATTATGCATTGTATTCGAAACATTAGGTGGTAAACTCCAATTAGAAATGGAGACGTCTGCAGGATTTGGAAATTCAGGTTGAACAATATTTGAGGAATTTGGGATATTCATATTCAAACTATTTCGCGAACTATTAATTTCATTAATTTCGATAGGAGGCCGATTAGATGCACTACCAATTTGTTGAGGATTTGGAGCTAAAGTAGTTTGCGGTGTGCTAACATTAACAACGACAGGAGTTGCAGGAGGAGATTTCACCGACTTAAAATTATGAATCCTTTCGTTGATCTCCGACAAACACTCAGTGAAACTTTGCCTAGAGGATTGAAATTTGGAATCGGCGGACGAAATTTGATCGGAAGTTATACCCTCTAAAGTCATCAAATAGTCAATACACTTATCATAAGTGTCCTTGACTTTAGACCACAATTCTTGAAGTTCCGAGCTTTGAATTTCAAGGTTGAAAATGGTGTGACTTTCCGGCTTAAGCATGTGGTACGAGGCAATAAATTTAACCACATTATCTGAAGCACGAATAAATTGTGTCAATGGAGTGACCGACATGATTCTGTAGAAAAACAAACGATAGCGAAGCAAAAAAGTTCAAAAAATCTATATTCTTACTATTTGAGGTCGACTAGAACCGAATATAGGGTACACACAGTCGAACTTGCAAAAGGATCGATGAAAAAGAGCAAATAGAGTCGATAGGATCAACAAAAAACAACAAATTTTAAGATATTTCCAAAAAGGGAACAACAATAGGCGAAAATAATTTGAAAATCGCAATTACCGACAGTAGGGTGCACGAAATTTCGAATTATGCAATAAATTTACAGTCAAAAAAGTTTTAGGGTAAGATCAAATAACTATTTTTTTCGCAAAAAATTACAACAATTTCAATAAAAAATTCCAAAAACTGTTTTTTATTAACTCGCAAAATAATACTTTAAATGTTCTTATTAAATGCGGATTGTAGGGTACTTTTTGTTAAAATATCCAAAATCTACAATAGACCAACAAATATAACAACAATTTTTTATAAATTATTTTTTAAAAAATTATTTATAAAAATCCACTATTTTTTATACGGACCCACTGTGCAGTGGTGAACAACGAATACCGCACAAAAGAGAATAAAACACAAGCAGTGTTGAGTGAGCGGCTAACGCACTACGAACAGACCAACGACAACGAACCAACAGAGATGTGTGGGGAGAGTAAGAACTTGTTGGTACGTTTGTTTGTTAGTCGGCTCACACTAAACAAGGCGGCTGGAATGCGAGAGTGATATTTGTTGTTGATATCACACGATCAACAACACAACGAGAATGAACCAACAGTGAGTGGGGGAAAGAACGATTGAACAGTATTAGTGGTGAAGAGAAATAATTTGTTGGTGGATCGAATGTTAACAAACAGACGCTATAAAAAGGCGCGTGGAATATTAGGATGTTATTGTTGTTATATTTATACGAACAAACAAGGAGAGTTGAAGTGATGTATTAGAACTGTTGGTAGGTTTGAGAATAACAAAGAAAAAAAAAGAAAAAGGGCTCGATAAGTGTATTGTTGTTAGTACTTTTTCTCACTAGTGGCTGATGAATTCAACGAGAAAGCGGGGGTGTATATGTAGCCTTTAGTGAGAAATAACAACTAAGCACTACACAATAGATCACTGGCTAACAAATTAAAGCAGTGATATGCGACAATGAGTGGACTGTATTAGATTTTTATTAGAAACACACACGGTAAAGCAATTGTAGGGCGACCAGAACGCGACGTAGCGCAAAATATAACACAAAATATTGAATATATATTTGTATAAAGCGAAAGGTAAAAAACGACAACACTCGCGGTATGCTCAATATTAAGAAACTGAACTACGTACCTTTGAGTTTATGATGTATTGTTTGGATGATGATGCAAATTTTGGCGTTGTTGATGATGATGTAGTTTTTTGGTGTTGTTGATGTTGATGATGGAGTTTTTTGTGAGGGATGTTGTTTTTCTCCTTTAAAAAAATAGGGAAGAGCTCAAATTAGCAACAACTTCGTAATTTGTTGGTGGTTGATCCGGCTCGAATGGATCAAAATGTTGGCGTGATACCGAGATGCAGTGAAACCCCAAAAATAAAGAAAAGAAAAAAATAAAACAATTTATATTAATATATTTTCAATCTTTATTGGCAAGTGGTGGGTTTCGTGAGAAACAAGACTTTACCTTAACGTTTAACTTTATAACGAGAGATGTTTTAGCAATGAAAGCAGAGTTTTAATCAACGAGAGTTCGAAAGCAAGTGATGTTGCGATGGGCAAGAAAGCTACAGCAAGGCCGTGATCAACAACTACGACCACAGCATTGGAAAGCGCCTCTCTGCATCCGAACTAAGCGAATGTGGCTTCCAGGAGATATAGTAGAAGAGAGCGAACTCTCCCCTACAATCCGAACTAGGCGAATGAGGCTCCTGGAAGATATGCAGAGAAGATTTCCCCATTGGGCTCCGAAGAGCGGCCAATTAAAGTGGTTAATTGTAATGCTGTAGAAGGGGAAACAATGTATCGCCGTAAGCATATACATTGCCAAGACGCATTTTCCAATATTAGTGTCAAATTTGTGCTATAGAGGGCTACACATTTTAATGGAAAATGCACTTTTTGATGTTCTCTTACTGTTTGCAATATGTTTATTGATGTGGATGCCTGAAGATTAGGATGCGGATTCAAATAATGACCCATGAATACTAAAACAACAATGATTTTAGGGTATGTCAGGATATTATAGCTCTGTGCAGCCCCAAGAGTTTGTAACGCCGCGACGTGTTGGTCCTAGACCCACCGTTAAGTATACCAATCGTCATATCTCGACTAGCTGAATCGATCTAGACATGTGTGGCCGTCCGTCTGCCCATTATTATGCTCTTCTGGCCAATGAAGATCCCTATGGTTTTTGGGAAAGATCAGTTGATATTAAGGGGATGAAATGGACCAAATACTTTATTTTTGTCGGTTTTCTGGTCGCTCCAGAGGCCGCAATTCTGACCCCAACATTTACACGGAGAATGGGATCAGGGCAAAGAATAAACATGCCAGTTTTAAATAAAGATCGGTCAATATTTAGCGGGTCAAATGGACCCTGACTTTTGTGTGAAAAATTAAAAATTTTTGTTCTATACGGAATAGAGTTGTTGACCTTTAAATTGATACCAATACCAATATTGTCGTATGTACTCGGCTGCGGGAGTTACACTTAAGTATTAAGAGGTGTTTAGGTTATTCAAATATAATTTAGTAAACCATTACCACACGGTGATCGCTTTGAAATGTTCCATGAGGTTGCAGTTATGGTCAAGGACAACGCCTATAATTTTCGGTGATGATCAGATAATAATTTTGGGCTGAAGTGGACCAAAAACTTATTTTGTTGTGTTTTTACGAGTCGATTTATAGGCCACAGGCCGAATAGCACAGCACAACCCACGGTGAAGGGAATCTGGACAAGC
The DNA here is from genome assembly GCF_032173495.1 of Musca vetustissima. Taxonomy (NCBI): domain Eukaryota; kingdom Metazoa; phylum Arthropoda; class Insecta; order Diptera; family Muscidae; genus Musca; species Musca vetustissima. The sequence continues at coordinate 117,356 of NW_026876416.1, read as the reverse complement.
ACTTAGAAGGGCTGTACTGAATATTTGTTTACCTGTAGTCGGTCAAGAGGTTGCAAATATTGCGAAATATTGCTCAAGCTCAGAATAAAGAACTACAGGAAGTCAAATTTTCGTTGAAGTTGTGTAGGGTAACATATGGTCGGCCCCGTTCGACTATACTGCTCGGCTCACTGGTTTTCAATCTATTTTTTTACTTATGACTAAAATATCCTCCGTCACTTCAAAATTTTTATTTCCGCTTCAAAAAAAATCTTCCCAAAAAAATAAAAACACAAAATTATTAAGTTTATGGCAATAAATAAATTAATTATACAACAACAACAAAATTATAAAAAATGTTTTATTATTAATAATTGGGTACTAACAAACCGATTGGATTATTAGTTTATGAGTTATCGTGCCCGCCATTCGTGAAACGCTGCTTCGAGAAATGCGTTTAAGAATCACTCTTGCCGTCACTTGATGCTGACTCAATCAATCGGCTATATCTTCAAGAGTAGATCGGAATAAAAAAAAATATGACACCGAGAATAGGGGGCTTTGGTGCACCTTTTACATAAAATCTGACAAAACTATATATGAGAGCTATATTAAATCTGAATCGATTTTCTCGAAACTTAGCACATATCATTCTGGACCTAATTGTAAAAGTGCCAAATTTCGTGCAAATCGAAATATATGAAGGGACTTTGGTGCCCCATTTACCTTAAATCTTAAATCTGAACCGATTTTCTTTTTCGCGGTCTTCAAAGTCTCTTCATAGTATCCAGATTTTTATTAAGTTAATTGAAATAAGTATTGAATATATATTCCCTTCTTACGTTTATAAATTGAAAGACTTTTTCGCGGTTTTTCACTATTTACATTGTGTTTTCATTGCATCGGGGGTTCACAATAATCACACAACAACACATGTGTATACAAAGTTCAATAAGTTGTCGTTTTTAAACGATTCTATGGCGTAGGAGAAACTCTTTAAATTACTAAAAAACCTAAAATACTATGTTATTTTTGGTTATATATAATAATAATTATATATCATATGTACATACTCTGTTTTTATTGTATATTTATACATTTCTGTAGCAGCGACAAAAATTCGCCTTGCACATTGTGGAACACATCATATATATTTGCAGAATGTTGCCAGCCATATAAATTGTTTTTAAACTCTCTAGGTTTTTTCTGTCATTATTCCATTGCATTTCAGAGAGTAAAAAATGTAGTTCTCTTTGTAATTAACAGAAAATGTTGTTACGATATCGTAACAACAGAGCAAAAGCCATCTAACGGCCAATTTGGAAATTCAATTGTCCTATCTTTATACTTTTATGTCTTTGCTCTTGACACACAAGGGTGTTGCTAGATCGACGCGGGTATCGATATTATTAGTTGTGTTCCTTTCCACATTATGTTTTGCCAGATCACTGATGATGTGAAAATGTATTCGGGTTTTTAAATTACAAGTTAAAAAAAGATATAAAATTTGTTTTCTCTTATTTTTAAATTATAATAAATAAAACGACAGTAGCCAATGTAGAGTTAAACGGCGAAACCCAAATCATGTAGTTATCATGACAGGATCAAAGTAGTTATCTTGTCAAATTCTAAATATATAACGTGTGAATACATGAAGGCGGCTTAAACAAATATACAAGTAAAAAAATTATAATCAGAATAAAAATAAAATAAAAACGCGAAAAAACATATTTGGTGTCCCATATAAAACAAATCGAACCGAAATTCGATTCAATTGCAATTCGAAAACTCAATTTGTAATTCATAACATTTCATTTGTAATTGTTAATTCACAATATTTCATTTCTAATTTTAAACTTTTCATATGTAATTTAAAAATTCCATTTGAAATTTAAAGAAAGTACAAACATTTTATTTTATTTCAGCTTTTTCATTAGTGATACATACATAAAGATTTTGTAATTCATATATTTCCATTTGATATTCCTAGAGTTTCATTTGAAATTCAAAGAAATCCATTTAGAATTTAAAGAATTCATAATATTTCACTTGTAATTCATAAAATTGCAGTTGCAATTCGTAACAATTCATTGCAAATGCATAATATTTTATTTCAAATTCGAATAAGTAGGGTAGAATTTTTTTATTATTTAGTGAAAAATATCAATAAAAAAAATAAATACATAGACATAATTTTATAAAAATATAATAATAATAATTGTTTTTTAATTCCACGAATATATGGAGTTCTAACATATTTACTTTGAATATGGTACATCAATTATATGTACATACATTATTACCCACCTTTATGTATTGCACTTTTTTGTATGTAACCAATAATATTGTTCAAATTTAAAATTAAATATTATAAATAACAACTGAAATGTTATGAATTAAAAATGGAATTCTTGGATTTTCAAATGAAATTTTATGAATTTCAAAAGGACTTTTAAAGGTTTCAAATGTAATTCTTTGAATTTCAAATGGAATTCTATGAATTTCGAAAGGTATTCTATGAATTACAAATTAAATTCTCGAATTACAACTGATATGTTATGAATTGCAAATGGAATTCTCGTATTGCAAATTATATGTTGTGAATTACAAATGGAATATTTGAATTACATTTGATATGTTTTGAATAAGGTATAGTCTCAAGCCGGTATTCAATTCAATTGGTTTTTTGTTTCACCATGGGAGCTATATGTAATTATGTAACATTTCGTTACGCTGTGAAAAATTCCGTCTCAATTGGACAAACTTTGAGAGTATGGTGCACCATTTAGCTATATCTAAATCTGAACTGATTTCAACGTCTTTGTTCTAATTTGAATTTATTTAGAATCATTGCACATAATACTCAAAACAATACACATACAAAATATATATTTCGATTTGATAGAACAGTTGATTGTAATAATTGGAATTTTTGTATACACGAACGTTTTAAACCGGGTTTGTTAAGGGATGATGTTTGCCGACTACATTTCTGAGAATAAATGAAACAAATGGATATTAAATTGTTAAGAGAGAGATATTTATTTTTATATATTTATTGGACACGTCGAAATTGAACATGCAAGGAAACATGGCTCGATTTGTTTTGTATGTTGTCATCACGTACGTGAACGACCTTTTTGGGAGATTTGAATCAGAAGAGCATAATTGGTTAATGGTTTACTAAAAACAATAACTGTCACTATGACCCGAAAATGCAACAGCCACAACTAGAGAGGAACTTGCAGCTGAAATATTTAGAATCAGAAGAAAAATGTGCATGACTAATTCCCTGATCTGAATATAAATATTTTTGGTATTTAAAAAAATCGAGATGTTACAGTAACAGTAAGTTACTGTTCCTTCCATCTTATGCATAAAAATGCCGTGCAAAACCAGTAATTTCAGAATGTATGTCTTAAGTAATTTAGTTGGTTAAATATCTAAAGAGGAGGAAGGTTAGGTTTGGGGATGAGAAATCAGACAGAAGATATATTACGTGTCAAGATTGCACTTTCCCCGCCACTTTAGGTTTCTAGGAGGTTTCTTGGAGGTAAAATACAGTTTGGTATTGGCTGTTTTATGCTTAGATACGACGAGTCCAGATTCCACACATGTTCTCGATCGGATTCTGGTCGGAAATTTTAATATTTTTCGATTTTAACCATACTTGAGTATGGCGACTTTTATGAACTGGCGCGTTGTCCTGCTGAGAAACGAGTCCTTCATTGTGGCTGCTTTCCCAAAATGGCAATAATTTGTCTTCCAAGACTTGAACGTACTCCATTGAATTCATCCGACAACTAGGAAATGTCAAATAAAGCTTTCCGTGGCAATAAAATGCTCCCAAGACCATTAAGGAACCGCCACCGAAATATCGTTTTTAGAAATATCGTGATTCTGTTCGTAGTTGCATGAAATGACGTAAGAAAAAACGGCGGAATCTTCCTTAGGGGATATACAAAAAATATGTCTATGTAGACATATTTGGGAACCTTTGGGAAGAGGTTATGTTTGTTTGTGAATTTGCTATCCATTACGCTCCAACGATGTTTCTATAGGGTGAAGATCTGATGATTGTGTTGGCTATTAAAAACTCTGGTTTTTGACTCTCGAAACCAATGTTTGACACGTTTTGGTGTATGTTTGGAGGTTATTGTCAAGCTGAAACACAGAAGGGAACAATAGCGTTTTCCAACACATTTGTATAAACAATCCGATCCATTACTGCATAAATAAATATCGTAAATATATCAAAGTCCATAAAAAACATTATGAAAACACAATATCATTATTGACCCTCCTCCATGCTTCCCAGTACCCTTGTAATACTTTGGCATGAGCCTTTCATTTTTGGACTTTCTCCCGGTAATTTTTTATGTCTGAGTGTTTAACACTAAACTTTAATTCATCCGAGAGCATAATACTTCTCCACTGAGTCGGATTCCATTGTTCCACCATTGTTTTTGCTAAAGGCAATCTGGCTTTCCGATTCTTTTCAGAAACAAAAGAACTTTCTTGTTAGTCTCCGGACATGTAAGCACGTCTACGTTCTGTTGTTGAAGTAATATCCAACCAGAACTCTTTCACCAATTCCGTTGAACTCTTAAATGGGTATTTTTTTTACTGCTATGACAATTTGTTGTTCAGTAAAGTAACTTCGGGTAATGTGGACTACCATTTTTATACCCTTCACCACACTGTGGTATAGGGTATTATGTCTCTGTGCATATGTTTGTAACAGGCAAAAGGAATCGAGATAGACCCATGGTTCCTTTAGAGAATATGCATAGCATAACTTTCTGAGTCGATTTATGCATGTCCGTCCGTACGTCCGTCTGTCTGTCCATGTTAAATTGTAAACAAAGTACATGTCGCATTTATGGCCCGAATTGGCATAGGTCACATATTTGGCCCAAGGACGAACCCTATTGAAATTGGGAAAAATCTGTTCAGATTTAGATATAGCTTCCATAAATAGTTTCGCCCGATTTTATGTAAATGGTGCACCAAAGTCCCTGAAAATAATTCGATTTGCACGAAATTTGGTACAGCGTACTGAATTAAGCCTAGAATGACGTGTGCTAAGTTTCGTGAAAATCGGATCAGATTTAGATATAGGTCCCATGTATAGTTTCGCACAATTTTTGGTAAATGGTGCACCAAAGTCCCTGAAAATCATTCGATTTGCACGAAATTTGGCATAACATACTGAATTAAGGCTAGAATGAGGTATGCTAAGTTTCTTGAAAATCGGTTCAGATTTAGATATAGGTCCCATATATAGTTTCGCCCGATTTTAGGTGAATGGTGCACCAAAGTCCCTGAAAATCATTCGATTTGCACGAATTTTGGCATAGCGTACTGAACTACGTCTAGAATTGTGTGTGTAAAATTTCTTGAAAATCGGTTCAGATTTAGATATAGGTAACATATATATGTTCGACCGATTTAATGTAAATGGTCTACCAAAGTCCCTACATATCCTTCGATTTTCATTGGAATCCGTCCAGATTTAGATATAACCCCCATATATTTTCGTCCCCATATAGTTTCGTAGGACCCAAAATATGTCTATTAGGAACAAAACGTGCATAAATTAGTCTAACCTAAACTGTGACAAGTATCGTTGAAATCCGTTCATATTTGGATATAGCTTTCATATCTATTTTCATCCGATTTTATGTAAATGTTGCACCACACTCTTCATGTATTTTTATACCCTTCACCACACTGTGGCACAGGGTATTATGTCTTTGTGCATATGTTTGTAACGGGCAAAAGGAAACGAGATAGACAAATGGTTCCTTTTGAGAATATGCATAGAATCACTTTCTAAGTCGATTTATGCATGTCCGTCTGTCCGTCCGTCCATGTATTTTTGTTAACAAAGTACAGGTCGCATTTGTGATCCGATTTGGATGAAATTTGGCACAGTTCACTTATTTGGCCCAAGGACGAACCCTATTGAAATTGGGAAAAATTGGTTCAGATTTAGATATAGCTCCCATATATATTTTCGTCCGATTTTATGTAAATGGTGCACCAAAGTCTCTATATATCATTCGATTTGCACGAAATTTGCATAGCATTCTGAATTAAGCCAAGAACGACGTGTGCTAAATTTCCTGAAAATCGGTTCAGATTTAAATATAGCTCCCATATATATTTCCGTCCGATTTTATGGAAATGGTGCACCAAAGTCCCAATATACTTGGATTTGCATGTAATTTGGCATAGCGTACTGCATTGATTCTAGAATGATGAATGGTAAAAATCGGTTCAGATTTAGATATAACTCCCATATATTTTCGTCAGATTTTATGTAAGTGGTGCACCAAAGTCCCTATATATCCTTCGATTTCCACGAAATTTGAATTTAGTCTAGTATGATGTGTGGTAAGTTTCGGAAAATCGGTTCAGATGTCGATATAGCTCCCACATATACATTTATATTCGTCCGATTTGACATAAATGGTGCAACAAACTCCTCATGTTTATCCGATTAACACGAAATTTTGCACAAAGTATCGAATTGAGACTTGAATGACGTTATTGCGTTTTATTGAAATTGGTGCAGATGCATTCATCGCTTCCATACTCGTATGTATTTCAAACGGTTGTCTGATTGACAGTGCGGCGTACCGAATAGCGTGTATCAATTTTGCTATAAATCATTTTCCACAAATTTGTCCCATGGTACGCAGACGCCCATAAATCTGCCCGAATGAAATTAAATGTATCGTATGTTGCAGAACATTGACATGCAATTGCAAGGATACATATGTACAATATACCCAAAGTGGTGAAGGTAGTCGCGAGTGATTGCAAATGCTTCTTCATTCATTGTAACTTTATCATTCGGGATAAATTGAAAACATTCGAATTCTCGCCGTGAGCATTTGTGAGAAAGAGCGTATTTTAATAATTCTTCGCACCCTGTTTTTAAACGTTAGGCATCTGAAAATATGAAAATTAATTATTAATAATTTAATCTTCGTTATAAACAGGTTTGCGAATACATGGGTAATTGCTGAAATCAAAGATATTAATTTGCTCGGTTAATTATTTAGCAGGTTTAAGTGTTTTTTTTTATAAATTTATACATTAATTTATAATTGCTACGATATTGTGTTTGTATTTGCCAATGAGATTGGTCGCGACTCGCGACAAAAACGATATAGGTATTTTTACTTTTGAATAATTGTACTTCGTTATGGGATTTTTTGTAACAAAATATTTTAACTCTTTGTGATCTTTCTACCTGCTTCCTACCACCACATGGCACCCATATCTAATAGACGTACAAAAATAAACAACAAAATAGTTTTTTATATCTTATGTCAATCTTAGGGTAAAAATATTGACGTATAACAACTATGTTCGTTTCCAGGATTTTTATGAAACTTAATGTTTTTACTACCTACACTCAATATGATTTTTATAAATCATGCTGTGAGATGTTGTCAATGCCGAGGCATCTTGTTGTATATTAGGAATACAACCACAAGGTAAAATACTTTTTTATTTTCACTTTTTACGTTTAACTGTTTTCATAAAACATTAACAGAAAACTTATCAATTAAACACATGTATAACATAAGGGCGCTAAATCAATCTGAACTAGGAAATGGGTATTTATGGTAAAGCAATCATATGAATACCATTTTTTCAGTGCTGTGTAGTCTGGATTGAAGGACCACGTTCAAAGATGTTGTTTTGGTCATTCCATCTAATTTGTGGCCTTCCCCTTCTGCGGGAACCATCAGTAGACTCGCTTATAAATGCGTTTTGAGCTGGGGCATTCTCATTGATTCGCACAACATGGCCCAGCCACCGTAGTCGCTGCAGCACAATACGACTGACTATGTCGATGTCCGCGTATAAATTGTAGAGTTCGTGGTTCAAGAATTTTTCTTTCAAACACCCCAAGAGCTGTCTCATCTGTTTGCGTAAGTACCCATGCTTCAGATCCATATAACAGCACGGGTAGTATCAGCGTCTTGTAAAGTGTGAGTTTGATCTGGCGGGAGGTGGCCTTGTTTCTAAACTGCTTACTTAGACTATTTAACTTTAACTGCTGACCTTGTGCTACTTAAAGTTATCCTGCATAACCGTATTAATTTTGCAGGAATAGTTCGGCTGGTAACCCATCGGCTCCTACTGCTTTATTGTTCTTGAGCCAATTAATTGTTTTTATGACCTCATCTTGGCTAGGTGGTATACACTCTATACCATCATATCTTATTGGTTCTGAGGTATCTTCTTCACCGTCACTATTTGATTACAGAAACTTTTCAGAATGCTCCTTCCAGATCAGGTTTCCTTCTTCATCTCTACAGGAGGATGTGCCTGTACCAAAACCTTCGGTTTGGTGTTTTACTCGTTGGTAAAATTTCCGGACTTCATTATTGTTCTTTCTTCTTTTTCTGAAAACACGTTTCTCCTCTCTCATTTTCTCCCGATAATTCTCCATCACATTACGTGTTGCTACTGGCTGCAGGGTTGCCCTATACGCTGCGTTTTTCACATCAGTAGCATTACGACACTCCTGGTCGTACCATGGGTTTCTTGGTGATGGTTTTTGGTACCCAAGTGTTGTTTTTGCTGCAGTTTGTAGGGAGTGGGCAATTCTCTGCCATTGTGCTTCTATATTATTATCGGGACAACGGGTGCTTTCGTCAAGCAGTTGGGTAAGTTGAGCAGAGTAGGCCTCTGCTACCTGTTGTGTTTGCAGCTTTTCGACTCGAGTTTCCGTGTTACATTAGACGCACCTTTGCTGCTACATTAAGACGGGTGCGAACCTTGGCTGCCACAAGGTAATGGTCCGAATCAATATTCACTCCTGCCTTCCGTCTATCACAACATGATCAATTTGATTTCTCATTACTTGATCAGGAGAAATCCAGGTGTCCTTGTGAATATCGAAATGCTTGAATCTGGTACTGCTAACTACCATGTTTTTTGCTGCCGCGAAGTCAACCTCATGCCGTTGTCGGAGGATTCTTCATGAAGGCAGAATTTTCCGACAGTGGGTCAAATAAATTTTACCTTCCGATTTTTGCATAAAAAAGAATTTTAATGTTATGGCCGGGGAAGTGGTCATATGCTGTTTCTAGGCGCTCGTAAAATATGTCTTTGGTCTGCTCATCTTTGTCTTCGCCCGGAGTATGGGCGCTAATAAGACTGATGTAGAAGAACTTCGCTTTTATTCACTCATCTACTGGAGTGAATTTGGAGACGAGGTCTTTAATTCTCCTGTTAACCATAAATCCACAGCCAAATTCATGGCAGCTATAATGTTGTGCCTAATCGTCTGATTTACTTACGCCTTTCCCTTTCCATCGCATTTCCTGTAAGGCAATAATATCGGCTTATTATTGGCCTAAAGAGCAACTGACAAAAATTAGATAGATCGGATCAAGATTTGATAACTCCCATACAAAGGGTCTTGAAAAATCCGCTTTTTGGACCTGTAAAATTGTTTACATTCATCCCAATTCCATGAAAAATTTCATGTCTTTGTCCAAATTACTTCAAATTTGATCGAAGACAGTAATAGTTGTTTCAATTTAGTTGTTGGTCCATGTTTCAGGTACCTGCCATACCAAAAGTCCCTAAAAAAGTACTATAAAATCGTTATATGCAAAGTAGTAGTTTTATTTTTGTTATTATAATGAAATATTTAATATACTTTAGTTACTAATAAATCACTTTTTTATCATTCACAAAATTTTCAGAACACATATCAGAGATATATATAAACCAGTGAGCGGAGCAGTATAGTCGGACGGGGCCGACCATATGTTACCCTACACAACTTCCACGAAAAACTAACTTTCTATGGATCTATATTCTGAGCTTGAACAATATTTGGCGATTTTGAACCATCTGGACCAACTAGAGGCCGACAAGTATTACTAATGTTCAGTACAGTCCTTCTAATTACTTGTCCAGATTCCCTTCCTTTGTGTTGTGATCTTCTTATTCCCATTGGAGCCTATAGATCGACTCGAAAAAACACAAAAAATTAAGTTTCGGTCCACTCATCACAATTTAATTATCTGATTGTCACCGAAAATTTTAGGCGTTATCCTTGCCCATCACTGGAACTTCATGGAACATTTTAAAGCGTCTAGAGAAACCGACAAAAATAAAGTTTTTGGTCCATTTCATCCCCTAAATATTAACCGATCTTTTCCAAAAACAATAGGGGTCTTCGTTGGCCAGAACCCATCCTACATGCAAAATTTCGTGAAGATTGGTCCATAACTGTGGTCTGTTCGTGTTTACAAATTATAATGGACAGACGGACGGACGGACACACATGTCTAGATCGCCTCAGCTAGTCGAGATATGACGATCGGTATACTTAAAGGTGGGTCTAGAACCAATATTTCGCGGCGTTACAACATTTTGGGGCTGCACAAAGCTATAATACCCTGACAACATAGTTGTGTAGGGTATAAAAATACGCTTTTACCCATAAAAAATATTTTTAATCCGTAATTTTGTAGCTTTTTTACTATATTGTTAGAATGTCCACGGAATCTCATTTTTATACCCTTCACCACACTGTGGTACAGGGTATTATGTCTTAGTGCATATGTTTGTAACAGGCAAAAGGAAACGAAATAGACACATGGTTCCTTTCGAGAATATGCATAAAATCACTTTCTGAGTCGATTTATCCGTCTGTCCGTCCGCCCGTCCGTCTGAAGATGTTAAATTGTAAACAAAGTACAGGTCGCATTTATGATCCGATTTGGATGAAATTCGGTACAAGTCACTTATTTTACCCAAGGACGAACCCTATTGAAATTGGGAAAAATCGGTTCAGATTTAGATATAGCTTCCATATATATTTTCGTCTGATTTAAGGTAAATTGCACGAAATTTGGCATAGGGTACTGAATTGGGTCCAGAATGAAGTGTGCTACGTTTTGTGAAAATCGGTCCAGGTTTAGATATAGCTCCCATATATAGTTTTGTCCGATTTAAGGTAAATGGGGCACCAAAGTCCCTACATATCTTTCGATTTGCACGAAATTCGGCATAAAGTACTGAATTAGGTCAATAATGACGTGTGCCAAATTTCGAGAAAATCGGTCAAGATTTAGATATAGCTCCCATATATAGTTTCGTCCGATTTCATGTAAATGGGGCACCAAAGTCCCTATATATCATTCTATTTGCACGAAATTTGGCATAGAGTACTGAATTAGCTCCAGAATGATGTGTGCTAAGTTTCGTGAAAATCGGTTCAGATTTAGATATAGGTCCCATATATAGTTTTGTTCGATTTAAGGTAAATAGTCTACTAAAGTCCCTATATATTTTTCGATTTGCACGAATTTTGGTATAGGGTACTGAATTAAGTCTAGAATGATGTTGCTAAGCTTCAAGAAAAGATCCATAGCTAGGCCGATTGACACAACGTACTGAAGTAAATTAGTCTCTGGCAAGTTTCCCTGAAATCGGTTCAGATAGAGATATATAATAAACACGCTACGTCTGTTAGGATACATATGTTAATACATACATATAGGGTATCATATAGTCGGCCCAGTCCGACTTTACTAATTTCCTTACTGATTTTATTTTAAAATATTTTGTTTATTTGAACTTTTTACTGTCAGGGCGATGATCACTTAAATGATTTTTGATAATGGTGCATATGTTCTTTCCCTGGTTTTCTTTTTCATTGCAAAACTTCGATCATTAAACACGACTCAAGAGGAAACATCTCACTTATAATATTTTGTTTAAAATGTACATCCTTCTTTCAATGCACTAATTTTTAAGAATAAATTGGAACTTATCAACGAGACCCAAAAGCACTGTGACAAATTAAATATTTTGGCCAGAAAAGACCTATTTGGAGCGTTTGCTTGCTCAGGAGAAAAACTCTCAGAAATGGTCGAGATCACCAAATTTAAGTGTGGATAAAGACATTGAAAAACTCACCGCTATCGAACGAGCACAAAAGGAGCAAATTAAGGCATGTACCTAGAGCACACATTTTCCATAAACTCAATTTTTACAATTTCCACCTCTCTTATTTTAGTTTTTGGAACGTGAAATATGCACCTTGCGCATGGAAGCCAAACCTCTGCAAATAGATGGCGAATCGGATGAACATGGCATATTGCTGGCTCATCAGGAAATGATACCAACTGATAAACTACGCACCTGTCCCGACATATTACAAAGCGATGTTTATCAGACAGAAATTATTCCTAAAAAATATTTGGTGGTACTGACACGGGAACATTTGGAGAAAATGTTTAACGAAATATTGGCCGTTTTTGATTATGAACGATCTGATATTAATACCGAGGATGTGGTATCGGGAATATTTGACAATGCTCGAGAAACGCTTAATCAAGCTACCAGCACAGCGGGCATAATGAATAAAACACAATTTGTTTTGGTGCATATGTTCAAGGAACTGATTGCGATATTACCACTGGAAGAGTTTCAGAGCGACGACACAGTACGTTTCATTGCCGATAATTTGAAGAAAGATACATTATTTGATGTTCGTTGTATAAATATTGAAGAGTTGGTTGAGAAAGTTGTAGAATATGCTAAGGCTAATTTCTTGGGTGCCATAACGGCAATTCCCATAAGGACATTGGCAGTGAGAGTGCAAAAGGAATGTACCGAGCGTCGACGCTGTTCTATTGGTTCTGTTCAAAGTGTGTCGGTAAAATCGAAAGATACAATACATTAATTGTAAAGGATCTCATCCATATTTTCATAAGAATTATTGCTATAAAACCACTTTTCGTAACATTTTTTATAATTACATTCTAAATGTCAATTGAAATAAAAATACATATTAAGCGGTGATGACTAATTATACTAAGGACACATATGGGAAATTACAAAAATCTTTTAAATTCCTTGAAACAGAGGTTTGCAAGCTTACAACATATTGCATATAATTTAAATTCGTTTCTATAAAATTAAATGTTCTTTTCAAAATCTTAAAATATTAGTATATAATAAATTGTGTGGAAGCTGTGATGGTGGTAATGTACAAAAATGGGTGAACGAGTTTGTTTGTGTTCCTTCATGATTTGTGGCTAAACTACACAACGCATGCACCTGTGATTAGTGAATAAGTTGCAGATTACCCCATGGACAATATGGTTCTATTGTAAAAGGATGCTGACATTTTGAAGCCGGATTTTCGATGTTTTTTAATAATGGGCTAAAATGATTATAGGATTGTAGAACTCTTGATTTTGCTTCGTTTAGTCCAATGTATATTTAATAAGGTAGCCGCATCGGGCCAGCTGTTGGACAAATAAATGTCAAAAATGTTGTTGTAATGTTGAATCAAAAAATTAAAAAACAAAATTATAAATGAAAATCTCCGAATTTCGAAGAGCTTTTTTGGCATTACTTTTATTAACATTTTCTACAAGAATTTGTGTAAAAAAATCTTGTCAATCTGTTTGTTTTTGCAAAATATTTTTGACATATCAAAATACAACAACCGATGTTTATTGTAGAAATTCGCCGATGCGGCTACCTTGTATATCTACCTTGGTTTAGTGTATATCTCATGAATGTGCTCACCTTAGGTTAGGGTAAAATATGTTAGGGATGTACGGTTGTAACAACTGTCCACTCGGAGACTATGTCCATTGTGATCATCCTTTTTCGATCGATTTTTACCCCTGACCAAAAAGTCAATTTTTAGACTTTTCGATTTTGCCTTGGACTAAAAAGTCGATTTTTCAATTTTGTCAAACCTGTTCAAAATCGATTTTCGACTTTTACCTACTAAAGAAAAATCGACTAAAAATTTAATTATTATAAGAATTGTTGTCAACATATTAAAAAAAATGTGGGATGTGTAATTTTTTAACAATTTCGGCTTTGTGATAATAAACAAAGAATTTATGAAGAAAATCGAAAGTCGACTTTGCGATTTTCTCAAAGGTCAAAAGTCGACTTCGACTTTTAGACTTTTCAATACAAAAAGTCGATTAATCGATTAGTCGAAAGTCGATTTACCCTAGTGCCTCTGTTGACAGATTTCCTCACAGAACTCTCTCCTAAGGATGAGTTGATAATTCTGCTTTCCAGCATTCTATCAATCCATTCCGTTAGGAGTGAGGGGAAACATGTGTTTACGAGAGCAGAATGAATGGCTTCCAGCTTCACATTGTTGAAAGCTCCCTCAATGTCGAGGAATGCTGCCAAAGTGTAGCCAGAGGACTCCATATTTTTCTCGATGCACCCAACCACCTGATGCAGGGCTGTATCCACTGATCTGCCTTTGATGTATGTATGCTGGGAGTTGCTAAGTTTACTATGGTCAATAGTGTTCCTAATTTCTGAGTCTAGTAACCTTTCTAAAGTCTTGAGTAGAAAGGAAGAAAGACTAATGGTATATAGTCTTTTGGTAGCGTATGACTCGGCTTCCGGCTTTCGGGATGAAGGTCATTGTTACCTCTTTCCATAGACTTGGTATATACGACAGAAGTAAACAATCCCTAAAGATGTCCGACAGAGATAACAATACTCGTTCATCTGCGTGTTGCAGCATGCCCGGTATCATACCATCTGGACCAGGAGACTGTTTATCGCCCATACCAGTTTTGGGTAGCTTATAGTATTTTCTATCAACTTCTCCTCCTCCCTCGTTCGAACTACAGGCTGATGAACACACTGCGCACCCTCCCTATAGTCCTTACAACCAGGAAAGTGGGTTGAGAAGATCAAGAGACTCACTGCCAGAGTTTGTCCACGTTCCATCACTTCGCTTAATACTACCTATAGATTTTGGATCTTTAGATAGTACTCTGCGAAATCTGGCCGCTTCGTTGACTCCTTCGATTGACTCACTATAGCAGACCCAAGACTCACGTTTAGCCTTCTTGATTTCGCTCTTGTACCTATTGAATTGTCTTTTATAGACATCTCAATCTGTACTGAGCTTTGTCTTACTAGCTCTATTGTATGCTTTCCTTGCAGTCTTCCTCAAGGTTGCAAGGTTTTGTGAACACCATTTCGCTGAGATTTTTCCCAGGGTATGTTAGGGGACAAGAAGCCTCATAGCTCTTCAGAAGAGTAGCCGTGACATTACCTCTCACCCTATTTAAAAACGTTGGTGTGTTGCCCCTATTACAAATTCTAAGATTATAGCTAAGTATAAACTCAAAAATGGACTCACCTCTCGGGTTGGTGTTACTGCTTCCCCAGTGGAAGTGATGTGCGTTGGCGTCACATCCGATGATGGTATCACCAACTTTGCCCATCTCCTCCATTAAGCGGCATACTTCCATACCGGGCGGGTCAGGAGCCTCGTAGGGGAGATAGACCGCAGAGAGGAAGAGAGGGTGAGTAGCAGTTCAGCAGCTGCTGCTCTACAGTGATGCAGATAGATCTGCACCACGTTAAGGCTTGCTGCGGTCCGCTTATTGTTTTGGAGATGGGAGACATTCCATAGCACATCTCACCCTTATTTTTCCTCAAATATTGCTCTGCAGCAGATTCCGTATCGATCTTCGCGACAACACCGCCGTTCCTTTCAAATGAGGCGAGGATTCTCCACCTCCTCATCTGAAGGACGTCGTTCTGCTTCTCCAATAACCTTAGTGTATTCTCCAGCCCCTTAAAAGGTGGTGAGATCCACACAGAGGTTACCATACCGCTTGGTATCTCATGGGCCGCTACAGCTGCCAGTCTGCTGCCTACCCAAAGAGGGTCCAGGTTGTTAAGTGTCTTCTTTACGCCTTTCTATAAGGTGGTCAGGCCAAACCGTAGGCTCTGTCTATCAACCTCGTCCGATAGGAAGAGGTCCTTCAGATGATGATGATCCCGTCCGGGTCAGCTCGGTCCATAATTGCTACTCGCAGATCTTCCGGAACCTCTTTTTGGAGCAGCAGAGTCGCTGAGCGTCGTTGTAGGTTTCTGTGCTACCTGCTTCGAGACAGCGTGTTTGGCTTCCAATCGCCGCTCTTGACAGGTTTCTCCTTCGACGCTACGACGGACGCAAACGAAGCAGAGCTTTGTACAGCCGACGACTGCGTGGGTCTCTTTACAGTAGGTTGTTGTTCCTCCCAGGACCTCATTCTCTTGACAGCCGTGGGCTGTGGCCGAGATTTGGCACCCGGGGTTGCAACCACTGCAGAGATATGCCCAGCCGACGCAGGCACCTGCTGCCCAATTGTCAAAGCCTTGGATATCGGCTTTGGCAATTCTACAGATGGTGTATTGACAAAGGGTGGTTGTGTCTTATCGGACTTCTTGGAGACATTTTTACGGGCTCTCCTTCGGGGCGACTCAAATTCCGTTGAAAACCGCGTGATTTTAGTTTGTTTAAGTGCCGAACCTAAAGAGCCCTGCCATGTTCAATTCCGCCAAGTAAAACGGCGGATATAGGTACCTTGAATGTATGAAAAACTGCAAAAACTAATTTCTACTATTTCGCGTTTCTCTTCGAATTGATTTTACCTACATTCATGCTTGCATTATCATATTCGCGGATCTGTGTGAAAATAGGTCAAAAATACATCGATACGCGAATAATATGTCTATTTTATCCTAAATTGATTGTGGTGACGCATCTGCGGTTCTTAACCAATTCCTTTAATATAGATGAACTTTTGTGTATTTTCATTGGAGATTACTGAAATCTGATGCGCATAAAAATCTTATGCACTTTGCGACATTTTTAGCCATTTTTACGATTTTTGCATAGTAAAGTGCGGCACACTTTGGCAGCTAAATGAAACATCGAAAAAGCCGCATGCGCAACAACTAATTTCCACTAATACGCGAAATGCATGCTTTTCAATATAGATCATTTTTATGTGCAATTATGCAATATATTTTGCCATTTTTGACGCCGAAACTCTTATCAGATGAATCTACCGATATTTAACAATCATCTAAAAGAATTTGAAGAGGAAAGCATCGCATATTTTAGAAGATTGAGGCAAATCCGTATTCCCTTAACCATACTAAAAAAATCGAAAATTCATATAAACGTTTTGTCTTAATTAAAAAAAATATTTTCGGATATCTTCTTCTTTGTTTTTCACGATTATTAACCTATGTACTAAAAAACCATGTACCAAAAACAATTTTCAAACTTTTTTATGGAATTTTAAAAGAATTTTTTAATTTCCCATATACGCGTTGAAAATTGAATTAAATATCCCAGCTTACATATTTCAACATTTTATTGTTTGTCAATGATTTTTATAAAAGAAATAGGCGTTAGTAATTTATGTAAAATAAGGTATTTATTGTATAAAAAATATGTTTTTTATTTTAATATTTCAACAATTTGTGCAAAAATAATTTATTCTACATAACACCTATGCATTCCTTTTATCAGTTTCACATTCGAAGTTGACCAATGTCCCAGACAATAATCAAGCTTTTGCCATCTCTAATCGAGCCGATTCAATATCACATTTGAATATATTTCTCAATTCCTCATCCTTTGTACATTCATCGATAAATGTGTTAAAATATAACATAATCATTTTCATCGATCCAGGCATGTTAGGCTGTAGAGATCTAGCATGTAATATGCCAAGTTTATAATGGGCGTTCATACATAGTATATTCTCGTCAAGGGTCAAGTTAGGTTTAAAGAAACTAGAACCACCTTTGCACGAGTCAATAACCTTTTCGAAGCACTCAATGGAATCTGCTCTTAGCTGCTGGACATCATTGCAATGCAAACGGGACTTGAGAATAATCTGAATACTATAACACATAGCCATGTCATACCAACATTGGCGACATATTGACAAATGTGTTTGCGTATTTAGATTGCCAAGTAGTTCTTTGTAGATTTTGATACGCATATTTTGCATTTCGAATTCATGTTTACCGTCTTTTTTAAAATGGGTTATTTGGTCGTAAATATCGGTTAAATCCTTCATTACATCGACATACATATCTACATTATCCTTGGGTGTGCAATATTTCTTGGCTCTTTCAAGACATTTTTTAGAGAATATGAAAATTTTATTGGCATCCTTATATGTTGTCACGTAATCAGCGGTTATTTCACTTTCATATAGAGCTAATGGTAAACGATCATATAAGAAAGGCATATCGGTGTCGTTCAATTTTATGCTGTGGACGCCTGGAAATAAAAAGAAAAATAAGTGTAAGCAAGGATAATGTTATGTACAGAAGAGAATTTAAGCAATTCATCTTTAAAAATATGAAGTTGAAGGGTTAATGATGGGACATTACAAAATTGCCAATAGTAGAATTTTATTTTGTTATGTTATGATAACTTGTGTGGATTAAAATTTTGCCCTTCGATCTTTTATTTGTACTCCGTATTGGACTTTACTGAAATGCATTACGAAAAATTAAATTGCATATGTAAATGTGAATTTATTTGTTTAGTGAGTAGAAATTCGCGTTATCAATCAAACCTATCATACACATTTTTGGAATTAGAAAATGTGAATTGTGGAAGAGTGAATTCACATTTTCCAATTCCTAAAATTAGTTGCATTTATAAAGCGGTTTCATCCTACTCTTTAAAAAATAAATTCAGTTTTCACATGAATTAGGTTTACGGATATTTACTTACCTGTTGTTAATATATCAACTATCTCATCCAAACGTTTCCTTGACTCCAACAACAGAGCAATACCGTATTTTGCCCGGCAACGATTTAAATAAGCAAATACAAATTCGACACGTTGATGTTGAATCGGTAAGGTCTTCATTTTAAATTCATTTGCAAAGTAATTGGCTGCTGCCAAATATCGTCGAGCTTGTTTGAAGTTATTACTTTTAGCATACAACTCGGAAACATTGCCTGATTGCAGTGCCAATTCATCATTTTTGTACGATTTACTTTCAAATGCCAGCTTCATAGATATGTAGTGATATTTGGCTGACATCGGATATATGCCCAACTTTTGATATACTTGACCTAACATCAATGTAATGGTCTTGTAGAGGATGTCCACTAGGCGGAAATTTGTAGTATCATAAGCCTCTCTCTTATACCTCTTGTAAATCGTCTCCGCATCCGCAAGAGCTTTTAGAGCTTTTTTATTTTCCGATTGTTCAATGTACAGAAAGGCCAATTTAAGATATGCTCCAATATATAGCAAAATAGCTTCCGTTACAAAATTTCGAGTTTTTATTATTTTAATGCATTCCTTCCAATGTGTTTCGGCCATGGTAGCATCTACACTGAGACTAGCAATGTCATAGCAAATAGTTGTCAAAAGAATTTGATATTGAAGTTCCTCATCGCTGTCCTCTATCGTAGTTATAAATGTCTTAAGATCCTCTTTCAAATGTAGCAGGGATGAAACATTTTTTAAAGATCCTGGCTGATTTAATTGCCTATAGCATTCATGAAATGTTCTTTTCATTTTTAGGTGATGCATTTTCGATTTACTTTAGATTACCGATCGATGTTTAAGCGACGACAGATGAAATTAATCTGAACGTTTGTGCACAGGAAACATACCACTCAAACTCTTGAGATTTAAATAGTAAGCCACACCAGGGTGTTGCCAGATCGACATGGATATGAATACGGTAAGAGTAATTTCGAATTGTATGCGTTTCCAAGAACAATTTGTCATATTCATATTGACACTAGTATTACGTTGGAATCAAATCAGCTGGGGTTTGCTGTTACCTTTTATAATTGTACCATGACAGTACTCAAAACAATACACATACAAAATATATATTTCGATTTGATAGAAAAGGCGATTGTAATAATTGTACCATGATTCATACTAACGTCTTGCCATTTTTTTGTTAAGGGATGATGTTTGCCGACTACACTTCTGAGAATAAAGGAAACAAGTGGATATTAAATTGATAAGGGAGAGATATTTATTTTAATATATTTATCGGACACGTCAAAATTGAACATGCAAGGGAACATGGCTCGATTTGTATTGTCTGTTGTCATCACGTACGTGAGCGCCTTTTTGGGAGATTTGAATCAGAAGAGCATAATCGATTAATGGTTTACAAAAAACAATAACTGTCACTATGACCCGAAAATGCAACAGCCACAACTAGAGAGGAACTTGTAGCTGAAATATTTAGAATCATAAGAAAAATGTGCATGACTATTCCCTGATCAGAATAAAAATATTTTTGGTAGTAAAAAAATAGAGATGTAACAGTAATAGTAAGTTACTGTTCCCTCCATCTTATGCATAAAAATGCCGTGCAAAACCAGTATGTTCAGAATGTAAGTCTTAAGTAATTCAGTTAGTTACATCTCTAAAGAGAAGACAACATTTTTAAAAAATCTTTACAGTATTCTGAGTTATAATTACTTATACTAAATTATAATAAGTTTTATTTACTGATATGCTAACATATGGATTGAAAAAATCACAGCCCACCAACTGAATGGAACATCTACCTAGCCCTCAGAAAAGTAACCTCTTAAGTCTTCATATTTGTTTGCACACATTTCGCCCACATTGCACTTACACATGCCTTATGGGACCACACAGTCATCCATCTATATGTTTGTAGAATATTTCAAGGCTACCAATCTTGTATTATTCGTTATACGCCTCTCATAAAGCAATGAAAAAAGGACAATAATACATACGATTTGAGTTCACAAAATTATTTTTCAATAATATGACTCAAATGTTACATACTCATTTATCAATTATCTTTCGCGAATTTTAAAAAGCAATTGCGGCAGTCATAACCATGTTTATTTTGGAATAAATGTATTGCGTGCGGCACAGAAATATATTTAATATTTGAAGGGCAACTTTTGAATCCATTATACCAATCCATTGTTGATACAATACCTAAGGCCTTATTTTCGAAAACTATTTACTGAAGTTAACGTCTGGATCTAATATCAATTTTCCTAAAGATAATAATACCTGACCTTTTTCTTATAATTAAGATATAAACACATATATTCCAATTTTTAAATTTCAATATTGCTTTATTGAGAACAAAAAAAAAGTTGCAAAACATAACAGATAAAAACGAATCAATCTCAATTATTATCTTGAGAAAGATTGAAATTAAAAAGCTTAAAATAGATTTCAATATCTAAAGTTTGTTAGTTTAATAAATACAAGTCATATTATTTTTTTATAAAAGCATAAATTATCTAAACATGGACAAGAATTGAGAGGTATGTAAGGCTGAAAACACAAAGAAATGACACGCAACGCATTGTCTTTGTGCTTCTTGTGAGAATGAAATGCATATTTTGTAGCCAGCACAAATGTTGCACAGCACAGCGCGATCGTTTAAACACGCAAACGTTTTTTCACATTTGCTATTTTCATTGGCAATAAATTTACCATTTCTCGACAGACACCAACTTCAGCCTGCAATGCTTTGGCTGGCTCCTCCAATTTGGCGCATTCATCAATGAAGGTTTTATAATATTTAAGGCTGTTGCTAAGATTCTCTAATTGTAGATTCTGGTCGGGAGTTATAATTTTATAGTGCAGTCTTCCGACATGAAAATGTGCGTACAACAGGGTTCGTTGCTCCTCCACATCCATGTTGGGTTTCCATGAACCATCCTTTTCGGTATACGACTCGATGTAGCTTTTAAAATGTTTAATGGCTTGCTGGCAGACTTGATTGATTTTACTTAATTCCTGGGGATTTGGTGTGCGACTAGCTTTGAGTAGATCTAATTTAATGTCGAGTATGGCGCTATAAGCCAAACCCGCTCCATACCAACATTCACGACATATGGACATGTAGAAGGTTGGATTGAGCAATTCAATAAGTTCTTCATAGTATTTGGCGCGACGTTTTTGCATTTTCGATTGGTTGATGGGATCCTCTTCGAAGAATGCAATGTGCTGATACAGTTCGGCGAAATCCTTAATGATTTTTGCATATTCCGTGGCATCGGTATCGGGTTTGTAATGTTCTTTGGCGATATCAAGCCATTTGGTAACAAAATGATAGACTTCTTTGGCATCGTCAAATGTTAAACAATAATCACAGGTAATACGTTTCTCGTATGCTTCCAATGGGAAATCAGCAAAAAGGTATGCATTTTCATTGATTTTCAAACGTTTGGCATCTGAAAATAGGAAAATTCATTATTAATAATTTAATCTTTGTTATATACAGGTTTGCGAATACATGTGTAATTACTGAAATCAAAGTTATTAATTTTCTCGGTTAATGATTTAGCAGGTTTAAGTGTTTTTTTTTTATAAATTTATACATTAAGTTATAATTGGTACGGTATTGTGTTTGATTTGCCAATGAGATTGGTCGCGACAAAAACGAATATTTTTACTTTTGAATAATTGTACTTCGTGATCTTTCTACCTGCTTCCTACCACTACATGGCACCAATTTCTAATAGAAAACATATTTTTTTTTATTTCTTATGTCAATCATAGGGTAAAAAAAGTATTGATGTATAACAACTCATGTTGTTTTCCAGGATTTTTATGAAACTTGATGTTTTTACTACCTACACTCAATACCACTTTTTAAATTATGCTGTGAGATGTTGTCAATGCCAAGGCATCTTGTTGAGTATTAGGAATACAACCACAAGGTCAAATACTTTTTTATTTTCACTTTAAGGAGATTTTTACGTTTAACAGTTTCCATGATGATGGATATATATAGCCGATAGTTTCACTAAATTCACTACACCTTTTTCAAATGTTATTCAAAACATTTCAATTTCAATTCGAGAATTATATTTGTAATTCGAGAACTCAACTCATTTCAAATGTAATTCGAGCATGTAATTAGTAATTCACAACATTTCATTTGAATTTCCATTTTTCATATGAAATTCCAAAAATTCCTTTTGAAATTTAAAAAAATTGTATTTGTAATTGGAATATTTCCATTTGAAATTCAAAGAATTCAACTTGAAATGTATAGCATTTCATTTGTAATTCTAAAAATTTCAGTTGTAATTCGAAACAATTCATTTCAAATTCATACATATTTCTTGCGTGTTACCAGTAATATTTTTCAAATATAAAATTAAATTTAAAAACAAATGAAATGCAATATATTTCAAATCAAACATGTTAAGAATTTCAAATGGAATTATTAAAATTTCAAATCGAATTTTATTAATATCAAATGGAAGTTTATGAATTTCAAATGGAATTCTATGAATTTTGAAATGTATTCTATTAATTAGAAATGTAATTCTCGAATTACAACTGATATGTTATGAATTGCAAATGGAATTCTCGAATTGCAAATTGTATGTTGTGAAATACAAATGGAATTCTCGAATTACATTTGATATGTTTTGAATAACATATGAAAAAGGTGTAGTATAAAATGTATGTTCTTCCAATACAAACTACACAGTATTCAGCATTTCCCTTTATATAATCAAAAAGGTAACAAGAGAAGTTGTCCAATATAAAACGTCTTCGGATTTAATGAAGGTTTATTAAATGGAACAACCAATTCGTTTTATCTGAAATTTACATGTTTTTTTTAGTTTTGATCTTTTTGGGGGAGGAACCAGAAGGGTCTCATCTTCAAGATTATACATTTGATTTAAACATTTTCAAAATGTACCACATGGCCTGGAACGATCTGATCTTCGGACTTGATCTAGGTTAGGTTAAATTTTACGATGTACACTGTTTCAATCAAATCGATTAATTTTTGATTTTACACAAAGCAGATGGAGGTTTTGGTAAAAAATATTACGATATGCTAAAATGGAACAAAATCGCTTTATATTGGATTTACATTTTTTTTGAAACATTGTGGGAATGTTCCAGAAAGAGTGGACAGGTAGTCCCATTTTAGTCCAATGATACGACACACTTTTATCGTAGCAATGTCTATATACCCTTATTAACAAAAAGCCTGAGGGTATAAAAACCTATTTTAAATAAAATAGGTGTAACAATGTATGCACCTATTTTTCATACAAAACACTACGAATATATATGCAGGGACTAGAAAAGTATTTGAAAATTAATTTCCCCCTTATACTTGGTAATATATGTACTTAGCTACGGCACCACATTTTTTGGAAACTCATTGTGCCAGTATTTTTTTCATTATGCAAAACAAAATGAATATCTAAACTGTCTTTTTATCAAAGAACTGTAATTAGAATCACATAGGTTTCTGACATATAATCTAATGTGTATGACAAATTACTTTAAGTGGCTTATGGCCTATCAAGAAGCATTTTCTAAGATATATGCCAAACAATCAATCAGATAACAAGTAAAAGCGTCATTTGTAAGGTAAAATAAGTTAAATGTTACGTCAAAAAATGGTTTTTTTGTAGTAGCTTTTGGATGAATATACACCTAAGTTTTACACGGTAGATTGGTTCCAGAAGAAGCCGTGTAAAAAAAAAAAGCCGTGTAAAGACATTGATCTTATACATAAAGCGAATTCCCCTAAATTAGTGCTTCACATTTGCTTTGACCAGTAAAAATTGTTTGTAGGCGCTAAAGGGGAATTCACATAAATCTTTTAGCTAGTGTTCGCAAACTATACTTCGCAAAAATTAAATTTGACAAAGAATGGAATAAAATCGTCTAAAAAAAAAATAAAAATATTCAATTTTCAAACCGTGTTATATCAAAACCGTGTACAAAAAGACCGTGTAAAAACAGACTTAGGTGTTCATCCAGTTCATATTAGTCCAAAATACAATGACTTATAGTGGCATTTTTAAATTTGTCGATCGACGATATTGCGAAAATTTATGTTGTAGTTCTTAATAATCTCCTTTACTTATAGTCAACGTCGACGTTCTATTGCTAGACAATTCGTATTGACATTTCATTTGCCGTCGTACCATCCGGCTCATCCGTCAGAACTTCATAATCTCCCAAATCAATATTCTCATAATTTCGTATATATTCCTATTAACAATGCAGATATTTATTCAAAAGTGTATCGGTCCAAAATGCGTATGATTAAAATCAACAGTGGCGGCCCATGTTCTCTTAACCCTTCCAAACATATTTCTTGATTTTTCAAAGTTTAACAAAAAAATCGATATTATCCAAACCATGGTATAATTATTACAAGGTAGGGCACAGCTACCAACTGATTACAATTTTTTCTCAAGGTGGCTTGTTCCATCAAATCAAAATACTTTTTTTTTGTGTGTATTGGTTTGAATAGTATGTCAAATAAATTGAAAAATATTCAAATTTAATTGAAATGAAAATAAAGTTTTTAACACTTTCGTCTGGAAATAATTACTTTGTTATGGATGAAACAAACATTTTATGGTATTCCCTACAGGATTTTGGGAAGAAATCATAACTTTTCATTCATTTTTCGCGTTTTTAATTTTGTGTTGAGGAAATGTCAAATAAACACAAACATTTGTTGCGTATATTTATTTTATTTTTGGCAGAAGAGGCCACACGTGTATAGTTGCTTTTTTGTTATTCACCTCAAGCTGTCCTACCTTGATCCAAACTATTAAAACAGTTGTATGCACAATTTGGAATGTTGTTTCAGTAGTATTGTTTAAGAAATAATCTATACCCCTAATGTTTTGTATAAGAGATGAAGTGAAATATAACATATGTATATCTATCAAGTACCGATATAGAACAGATACATAACGCTTCTATCCATTCTATATATTTTTTACTTACCTTCAGCTAATTTCGTTTCATCATCGTTGAATAGACGATCTTTCGATGCTGATAACAATGCCAGACCATATTTGGCCCAACATCTGGCTACATCGGCATAACGATGTTTAAATGTTTCCTGAATATCATTTTTCTGTTCTTCCGTCAAGTTGGGTGGCGTTAACATTGTTGCTTCATGTTCTGACATCACCAATGTGGCAGCAGCCAAATGATGACGTGCCTGCTTAAACATGTTTTGTCCTATGAAATACTGTGATAACGTTGCTGCATTCAAGGCAAAATCTATGGGTTCATAGGATTTGGCCTCAACCTGACGTCTCAGTGTCATGTGACAATATTGAGCAGATTTTTCCAGCTCACCCAAATGACCATAGACCTGTGCCAAATAGAATGAGCAAAGTGTATAGAGGCTTTCGAGCTCCTTGAGTCCCTTGCCGGCTTCAATTTCATCGGCCGTGCCAAAGACATCGGTTATAGCCAACGGAGTTTTCTTACTTTCCATAAATTCCTTGTACGATTTCTCTGCCTCAGCCAGATATTCAAATGATTTCTTATATTCCGTACGATTGGCATAGATAATACCCATTTCATTCATGGCTCCCATATATGGTATTATGGCTGGTGGTTCCATTTTGCGTTGCTGCACTAAATCCAAACACTCCTGCAAACATTTCTCACCCGTACTGGGCTCTTCACAGAAAACATAGATGCGGCCCAAATCACGGCACACGAAGGCCTGCAGCACTTTGTAGGTGAAATCATCCTTACCATCGTCCGCCTCTTCGGCCTGCACGGACACCAATTCGTTCTTGAGATTCTCTTTCATTTGCAACAGCAAATCCCTAGCCGCATAATGCGACCTATAGGGGTCTGTGGGTGGATCGTTTTTGCTTTCATCGTTGACAAGTTTAAAGGCCTTTTCGTAGACTTCCTTGTAGTCGCTGAGTATTTCTTTGGGGATGACCATGATGCAGTTGTTGTTGGAGCACGATTCTAATTTATCGTTTACGTAAAACGATCTATGGATATTTGTGTGTGCTGCCCCAAAAATAATTTTTCCGGAACGGGAAGCGCACGCACAGTGAAAATTTTTAGTTATGAATAACTTAGGGATTTATCAATCGACTTTGAACTTTCATGATTCGGTGTTACAAAGGTAGCCGCATCAGCACAGTTGCTGGTACAATTAGCTGTCAAAAATATTAAGTGAAAAACGAATTTTGAAGATTTATTAGCATTTTCTCAATGAATGATTTTTTTTTGATATGTTTGAAATATTATTGATCTAGAACAGTTTTTTTGTTGTAATTGGTTGCTAATAAACCTAATAAAATTTTCCTTGGCCGCAAGGTCGATTTACTTTGCATTACCATTCCCGGCATACTGTGCGGACTGCCAGAATATTAGATACCTTTGTATTTTTTTATGATTATGGAACATTGCCGGTATTGAAATACATAGGCCAGACGCGACCATAAACTTTACAATTTCCCTGAAATTTTATATATTGTACACAAAAGGTGTTAAAACATTTTCACATTCCTGTTTTTATAAAATTAAAAAAAAATGTCAAATACTAGAAATATTTTTATTAATTCAGATTAAGTACCCGCTAATTTCAATGGTTTGCGTCCTATGCGAAATGTGTGCAGGTATTTGTAATATATTAAATATATAAAAAATATCTATTGGATGCATCAATATTTAAATTATATTCCCAATACGAATATAATTTAAATTATTAAGGTATTTCCGATATATTTGCCAAAACCTGTTCTACCTTTAATTATGTTGGTATACTTTAATACTGTATTCGATGGTGTCATTTCTTTATTATAATTGTAGGCACTATCCAAAACAATAGCGGAGACTTCAATAACATCCCCAGTTAGATGAAGACACTTAGCAACCCTTCCAACAAATATTAACTCTAGATGTCACTGCAAGATAGCCTATCTCATCAAATACAACTCTGCATACAGTACTAACTCACCACTAGGTGTCTCTTTGAAAAATACAACTCTGTCACACGCATAGCTATGTTCAGTATGTATTAACTTTAGGCACACACATCATTTCTTCTATGCTCATAATTCTCATATGCATTTTCCACATATAGTTTGTATATATACAACGTTCAAAGCGGTGTTCGACGGAAGTGTGTGTCTTCTGTTTGTGATGGCACGTAGCTGGACATTGATCGCTAGACCGTTATTAGTGTTTGCAGATCTGCTCAGTGGACATCCGTCACACTATTGTTCTCCCAACATAAATTTGCCTGACAGATGTTTGGTGCTGAAGTTCTAGTGCCGGTCTTCTGTTGCATCGACGCCGGGTCGAAACGCACAGTCATGCATTGTCCGTCGGGTGTTTCTGGTGATGATGGTGGTGTCATGTCACCATTCGACCCAAGGCTCCTCGGCGGTATACAATTGCTGTGAGACCAGCATCGAATTTCCCAGTCTGTCGTTTTCAAAATTTCTTAGTTAAGTAACTTGGTAGCTTAGCTTCGGATTTTCGTAAATTTACAGTTCAGAACACTTCCATACCAGTGGCATTGCCGAGCAATTTGCCCATTAATTTTGCTTTTCAAACTGAAAAAAATATTTTTTTAATAAACAGAAGAGTGTGAGCGTGAAGTTAAAAAAATATATATGTTGAAGAAAAGAAATTAGGGAACACTACTTAGCAAGGTCAATTTATATTTATTTTCTACAAAAACAATGTTGTTTTTGTAATATAATTAGTTGTTGTAATTCATGCACACACCTTGTTACATAGCATGTTATAATAACATAGGGTAACAGGAAGTGCCTTACATTTAGTGGCGTGTAATTATATTTTATATTAAAAATCTAATAATTGATTGTTTAATAAATTAAAATTTGTTTATAATATATATTTTTACTTTGAGGATAGTAAATAAGATAATATAACCATAAAATACAACCATAAAATACAACAAACAAAAATTTATTCCAGGCAAATGCAGTAAAAATGTTTTTCATTTATATTAAATTTCAGCATTTCATTTATTTTAATTTATTTGACATGATTTTACACGCACATACACAATATATGTATTTGTATTGTACTGATTTGAAAGAACAGACCAATTTGAGTAACAATTTTAATCAGTTTGTTTGTGTAGAGAACACTCTAAATGTATCCGTTAAAAATATTAACAGACAATAGCAATAAATTAAAATATACAATCAATTAGAGCAAAACAGTTGCTATACCACATTATCAGCGCATTTGTTGAAATCATCTTTTATGGAATAGGAAATATTTTCAAAAATATCTCTTAAATAGTGAGTATAATATTTTATACCCTTCACCACACTGTGGTACAGGGCATTATGTATTTGTGCATATGTTTGTAACAGGCAAAAGGAAACGAAATAGACAAATAGTTTATTTTGAGAATATGTGTAGAATCACTTTCGGAGTCGATTTATGCATGTCCGTCTGTCCATTTTGAATTGTAAACAAAGAAAGAAATTGGCATAGGTCACTTATTTTGCCCAAGGACGAACCCTATTGAGATTGGGAAAAATTCAGTTCAGATTTAAATATATCTCCCATAAATATTATCGTCCGATTTAATGTAAATGGTGTACCAATGTCCCTATATATCTTTCGATTTGCACAAAATTTGGCACACGGTACTGAATTAGGTTTAGAATGACGTGTATTAAGTTTCGTGAAAATCGGTTCCGAGTTAGATATAGTTCCCTAATATATTTTCGTCCGATTTAATGTAAATGGTGTACCAAAGTCCCTATACATCTTTCGATTTGCTCGAAATTTGGCATAGCATACTGAATAAAGCCTAGAATAATGTGTGTAAAGTTTCGTGAGTTTCGGTTCAGATTTAGATATTGCTCCCATATATATTTTCGTCCGATTTTATGTAAATAGTGCACTAAAGTCCCTATATATTTTCTATAATAATGTGTGCGAAGTTTCATGAAAATCGGTTCAGATTTAGATATAGCTCCCATGTATATTTTCGTCTGATTTTAAATAAATGGATCCATATTCTATTGACAAATCGTACTGACGTTAATATACATTAACCTCTGACAAGTTTCCTTGAAATCGGTTCAGATATAGATATCCATATATAATTTCGAGCTATTCATGTTAATTGTACACCATAGGTTGAAGAATGACATGTGTAGGGATTGATGTTAGTCGGTTTAGATATAGATAAAGATCACATATTTAAGTTCGTTCAATTACATGTTAATGTTTCTTCAAAAAGGCGACGTCTCACAGTGGGAAAAAATGCAGATCTAGCGCGCAGAAAATAAAAGTTTTTACTGTATGTTTATCGATATTTTGGATAAAAATAGATTTAAATGGACAATTTTAATTATTTTATGAAAAAATTTGGCGATTTTTTTATTAACCCATTAAGCGCCGATTTTTTTTTTTTTAGAAAAAACTTAAATTTTTAGGTGAAAATTACTATTTTGAAGCATTTGAAATATTGTATAATAAGCAACATTTTTCGTTATAACTAATAATACTCCTAAAATGGGAGCTTCTTTTAAAAATTCCGAAACATTTGGAGGGTAAAAAGTAGGTTAAGGGCAAACATTATTGTTATTATATATATATATATATTTATTATTGTTAATATTACATATCTAAAACATTAAACTATATACAGTGGTGGCCACGTAATTAAAACATTTTCTGCGGCAAACATTTTTTGATCAGCCATCGATTCGTTTGAAGTATTTTTAAAATTGTTTTTAATTCAGAACACTTAGATATACTGCACTTAAGAGATTTGGTATGAAAATAGAAAATTATTTCTCACATACTGCAAACATATTCCGGCCTTCTTTAATAAAGACTATTGAAATCGAATCGCTCCTTTAGGTTTATTCCAAATTTTTTAAGTTTTTATTTCAAATATTTATTTATTTTAAGAAGTATTTATTGTTTTCTACTAATTCTAGCAATTTCTTTTTCATTCGGTCATTTATTTTCTATATTATGTGTGATTTTCCGAATGTTAGGTGTACTGTACAAACTGTTGCCAATATTGATAGATTTTACTGATTTTTGTAAAATTTTTTATCAGTAAATGATTTTATCGGCGATTAGTTTAATTAATTTAACAAATTTAATTAGTTTTTAAAAATAATTTTCAAAAAAACTGCAGTAAAGTAAAAAATCACACAATGTTTTATTTATGTGGCCACTTCAAAGACGACGTTTTTTCACAAATCCCGTTATTTAGGAAAAATTGCATGCTATAATTTTCTATTTTCATACCAAATCTCTTAAGTGTAGTATATCTAAGTGTTCTGAATTAAAAAAAAAATTTAAAAATAATTCAAACGAATCGATGTCTGATCAAAAAATGTTTGCCGTAGAAAATGTTTTAATTACGTGACCACCTCTGTATATTTTACAACATTTAGGAGTTACTTATTAAATACTAATCACATTCAGAATCCGAGTTTTGATCTGAATTAGTTGGTAGCATTGGATCCTCCAGTAGTTTAAGAACTTCTTCAGATAGTGACTCACTATATCGATAGTTAAGAAATGTACTACGAGACAAACTTGATATTTTTGGATCAGAAGAAAATAGCAACCTATTGAAAAGATCCTTCATTGTTTCCTCACGACTAATTTGTCTGGTGTACAGTTCCCTGTAGTTCCGAAAGTCCTTATTTCTGGATTCCATGGCATCTCCAAACAACATTCAAATGGGCAAAGCTGCACATTTAATTATATCAGCCAATTTCCATGCTGACGCTCCATTTGTTCCTTCTGGCGGCCATCCATTTCGTTTTAAATCGCGTACATAGCGTGGTAACTGTTCGTTCAACGTTTGGAGCAGCTTACTTAAATACCCCCATTTTCATTCTCACACCCAGTACTCTGGAACCTTAGGATGGACATTTTGAACTTGTTTTTTTCTTATCTGCTATGCTGTGATCTATTCCAAGTCAATTATATCAAAAAAATTCACAAATTTTTCATTTTATTTGAACAAAACCTTAAAAATTGGTATTTTTTCAAAAAATTGCCATAAATCCGAGAGTCGCAGGAAAAAATTTAATATGATGTTCTAGACAGACACACAAGAAAAATAAAACAAAAATCAACGCTGAACTCGACTGCACTCCATACTAAACCCCTATTTTAATTGAAGGAATTAAAAAAAAACGGAACTTTCATATATTTAGCCCGAAACACCTAAATTAAAATAACTTATGGGTTATATAACTATACCATTTAATTAAATACCAATACTATATATCAAAAATGGACAAATTCTTATAATAATATATTCACAGAATGCACACGACCATCGCAATTTTATAGCTAAAAAATACCATTTTTAACATTGGAATTTTTTTTCGTTCGTTTGTTTTTAAAATATGAGATAAACATTTTTTAAAAAAAAACATGAATGTAATAAAATGCCAAATG
Organism: Musca vetustissima; assembly: GCF_032173495.1. Lineage (NCBI taxonomy): Eukaryota > Metazoa > Arthropoda > Insecta > Diptera > Muscidae > Musca > Musca vetustissima. Next base: position 85,293 of record NW_026876416.1, on the reverse strand, counting down.
AGATATAAATGAGATTGGTTCAGAATATTTTATCTATCGAAATTAATACATTCCAACTGTCTTCGAAATTCCATTTACTGTTTTGAAAATTGAATACTTTTCTTTGTTTTCTCTGGCTGAAATACACGTTTGACGGAAGCAAACTAAATAGTAATTCTATCTCTAATGTACAATTTTACAAATTTAAACCTTTAATTTTAGTGTTCATCCTCATCACAATACTGTGATATAGGCTATTACGGCTTCGGGCGTATGAAACATGCAAAAGTTTATCCGATTGAGATGAATTTTGTCATTTTTCCAACAATTTGAAATTGATAAATGAGTTCCAAATTAAAAAGGGTTGCATTTTTAATTTCTCAAACGAGACTATCTTCGGTAATTATGCCATGAGTCAACCTATTAAATGCACTTGGCATATATTATGGAATTAAAAAAAAAAAACAACAATTTTGATAAATCAAATGAATATTGGTCTTTTCATTAAAAGTCAAAAATAAAATAACCAAAAAGAAAAAAAAATTATATATTTTTTAATTTCGGTTTTTCAAATGTAGAAAAATATTACAGAATCTATTTGTGGTACATCACGTTTTCAAGTAGAGAGACCATTGGCATTTCCAGAATATATAAAGAATCAAAAAGAATGTTTGAGTGCAACAAAAGGAGAGGATTGTTGACGTGAAAATTCAAAGATTGGTGAGTAATCTTAGTATTTTCAATATACATATACATATGTATATATATATATATACATATATATTTAAAAACATTCCGAACCGTTTGGGGAGGGTTCCCTTAAACGCTTTAAAAAAATTGAATGTTTTTTGTGTACTTAATTCGAACCTACACTAATCCAAGAATGTCCCTTTACAATTTCAATCGAAAATCTTGAAGATATAGCTGATTAATTGTGGCAACATCATGCGTTTAAAGTTGGAGAAGCACCACTTTTTTCGAAAGTGTTTTTACCAGTGGCTGACACGATAGATTTTAAATTTTTTCATAAAAAAAAATTATCGATATCTGCTAAAACTGTACCGCTAATCTTTGTCAATCTGAGGTAACGACCTTTTTATTGGTTTTTATTAATATTTTTGAAAAATTATGATTCCAAAACAATTTAAATAATATTACCATGTACAAATATCAACGAAATTACGCATTTATTGCAGTAAATAAGAAATATAATGAGAGATAAGTTGTAACAAAAATACCTAATTCCATGGAAAAATACAAACTTAGGAACAGAAAAAGCTGTACTCCCTAAAAAGGCGTGCATATCCGCAAATACTTATTTGTATACCCTTCACTGTGGTGCAGGGTATGTCTTTGTACATATGTTTGTTACAGGCAAAAGGAAACGAGATAGACATGGTTCGTCATGTTCCGTCCGTTCATGTATTTATGAGCAAAGTACAGGTCGCATTTATGATCGGAATTGGATGCAATTTAGCACAACTCATTTATTTGGCCCAAGGATGAACCCTATCGGAGAAAATGGAGAACATTGGTTCAGAATTAGAAATGGCTCTCATATATAGTTTCGTCCGATTTTAGGTAAATGGAGCTACAATATCGCTTATTGGATTTTGTATAATATATTCCGATGTAAATATAACCCCTATATATTATGTCTTGATTTACAAATATCTTCCATACATAATTTTGCTCGATTTCATACAAATGGGACACTAAAGAATCGAAGTCTTCCCGATTGACATTCAATTTTATTATAAACTAGCGGGCCCGGCAACCGTTGTCTTGCCTTGCAATATTGTTGAATTAAACCCTCCAACATAAGGTAGTAATATTTTTTTCAATTTTTGCATTCTAAAGTTTCTGTTGATAAAAATTTATTAATATTCGAATTCGTGAAAAAAATAATTTTAATAAATTTGGGATTTAATTAAATTTCTCGATATATTTATAAGAATCCCTCATAACGGTAGCTCAATATTAATATAGCTTTTTATACCCTCCACTATAAGAGAGCTTTGAAATTTGCACATACATTACTACTCCTAGGCTATTGGGTATTGAAAATGTTCCATATTGGTTCTCTTTTAAGGACAAAACGGTATTTTGTAGTATGAGGAATTTTGATTTTTTCAACAGAAATGGTAGTAATTTTAAATTTTGGATTGTCATTAAGCAGAAAGTTTCGGTACCAAAAATTATTAATGTTTCGGGGTACCGCACATATAATGGTAGCTCTCAATATTCGGTATTTTGAAGATCATGGGCTCGGCCTTCAACATAATTGTTTCTAATTTAAAAGAAAGGATACTTACTGAGCAGAAAATATCTCTACTTAAAACTATCAATATTGTCCCATGTGTTCGGGTCTCCTACTAATAGCGTCATCCCTTAATATTCGATATTTGGCTTAATTTTATATTTTGGATCATCATTGAGTACAAAATGTACCTAACAAAATTTGCCCAAGCTTCCCAAAAGCCTCCACATTATACGATTCTTTGGGGATTTGGGCATGTCTTTAAACCTAATCAGCTGTAGGTCGTTGTTTTATTTGGTAGCATAATTCCTACTAAAAGTTATCAATATTGGTGCACCTTTGTGGGGTAGCCTCTATAAAAAGGTACATTCGGTAATTTGGGGAGTTTGGTCACGTTTTCAACCAAATTGGCTGTAATTTTATATTTTAAATCATCATTGAGTACAAAATATCATTACAAAAAATTATCAATATTGGTTCAAGTTTCGGGGTAGCACCCATATAATGGTTTCCCCCATATCTTCCTACAAAAAACTAATATATCTCCATTCCCATTGTAGTACCTGCACATTTTTGAAAAAAAATCTCTATTTAGATCCAAGTTTTGATATAGCTTCTACATACTGGTGCCGCCCGATTTTCAGTATTTTGAATAAAACCCGAATTTTCTCATAGAGTTGTTTATAATTAGGAATAACGGATTTCTGTGAGTAAATAACATCATATCAGAAATTATACTCTATAGCTTAACGTTTTAAAAATACGCCATAAATATTTCCCATTCAATTTTTCGGTATGTTTAAGTTCATACCCCCGTTTTTGCAATTTGTAATTTTATAGTCACATGTTCAACATGATATGGTAACATCATGAGACTTTTTGTTATAATAAATGTTTTTGGTGAAGATTTTGGTATAACCTTCACGTTAGGTATTTTGCCTTGGCTGTTTTTAAATATTACTGGTTTTTCGTTTTCTCTTTCCAGTTGTGCTTAATGATATATTTTTGCAAAGGAAATGTCTTGTATAGTAGTTTTCTCTGTGATACAAATTTTTTGTGTCGGATTCATACAATGATCGCGTGTAAATTCAATGATATACTTTTCAATTTTTTAGGTATTCTCACATAAAATAGTTTCAATACAATGTCAATCCAATTGAAAAAAATAATAATAAAATATTTTGAAAATGTTTCAATAATTGACAAATGTAGACTTAAATGCATGACACGCGGCCAATTTTCGCCCAAAATAACATCTATGACGTGGTGCAACCGAAATAGCTCGATACTAAATTCGTGGAAATGCAAATACGCTTCATAACTTTTTGCAAACTTTTCGCGATTTTCAAATTTTTCTCACCTTTTAACCTTCCCTGAAGCTCCACGATCATTTCAAGATTAAGATAAGAAAAATCGGTTCAACCGTTTTCGAGTTTTAGCGAGACTAACGAACAGAATTCATTTATATAGTATATATATATATATATATATATATACATAAATATATACATAGCTTAATTTTCTATGGAATGAATGTGGGTTTAAATTCTAAATTAATTAAATCTCTCTGCAAAAAGATTTTTAAACATTATCATTGATAATATCTTGGAATATTAATAATCTCTGAAATATGTTTATTGGTATCACAAGTCCTTCATTGAATGTTGAGAAAGAATGCCAGATTTAGTTAAAAAAATGCTAGGAAGTGCTAAAAAATTTATAAACGTGTCAAAAAAATAATGAAAAAAATTATTTATAGGTCAGAATGAGATCTGTATTTCCCACCACTCTTCCTACTATTTTTCCATTATTTGGAACTTTGGGCTCATTTTCATCCGATTTGAGTGTAATTTGGTAGTTTTTTTCATGGCGTTTCAAAAATTTCTACTAAAAATATTAATACCGTGTTTTTTCGGAATGACAAAAAGTGTTTTTTTTTTTGTGCTAAGCGAGTTCAATAAGTGCAACACTGCAGAGGATATACAAACATGATTTTACGAGTATTTGTTGTGCTTTGTAATAGATAAACACGAGGTTGTGAGTTCAAATCCCAGCATGGGTATTTTTAAATCTTTTTTTATGGTAATTGAATAAAAATACTTGTTTTCGTTTGGTACTATTTGCATTTAGTTGAGCATATAGAGATGCTTTAAAAAATCGTACTTACGTGTACGAAAAATACTAAATTTGGTACAAGTAGAATTTAGATGAATAGATAGAGCTAAAGTCTTGAAATTGGAAATTTTAATTACTGTTGGAGTGTAGGATTGAGGTAGTTTAGGAAATTCGTACTTATGACTACGAAAATTACTAAATGTCACTAAATTTAGTACAATTTGGATTTTAGGTGAACGGATAGAGCTGAAAACCTGAAATTTGGAATTAAGATTACTGTTGAGGATTGAACTATATAGACAGCTTTGGAAATTCGTATTTGTGTGTACGAAAAGTACTAAACGGCACTTGATTGTTTCTGTGTGAACAAATGGGACTGAAATCCTGAAATTTGCAATTAAAATTACTGTTGGGGAGTAGAATTAATTTATACCCCTGTGCACGAAAAGTTCTAAATTGTACAATTTGGATTTGTGTGAACGGATAGCGCTGAGATCCTGAAATTTGGAATTACTGTTGCAGTGCAGGATTGAGATATGGAAGTAGTTTTAAAAATTCATAATTAAGTGTACTAAATGGTTGCACAATGGCAAAGAATTGCCCACTCCCTACAAACTGCAGCAAAAGCAACACTTGGGTACCAAAAACCACCACCAAGAAACCCATGGTACGATCAGGAGTGTCGTAATGCTACCGATATGAAAAGCGCAGCGTGCAGACAGTAGCAACACGTAATGCGATGGAGAATTATCGGGAGAAAAGGAGAGAGGAGAAACGTAGGTGCAGGCACATCCTCCTGTAGAAATGAAGAAGGAAACCTGGTGACAGATACAGACAGCGTGTTGAGGATATGGAAGGAGCATTTTGAAATGCTTGTGCCCAATGATTGGAACCTCAGCATCTTGTGTCCCGTGCATAAAAAATGAGACAAGACGATATGTGCAAATTATAGAGGAATAAGTCTCCTTCCCATCGCATATAAAGTGATAGCCAGCATGCTGTGAGAACGACTGAAGCCAATGGTCAATGACATTATTGGACCATACCAATGCGGCTTCAGACCTGGAAAGTCCACCATTGTCCAGATATTCACTCTGCGCCAAATCCTGGAAAACCCCACGAAAAACACATCGACACATTACCGAACGAGGATTCAGACAATGTGACAGTTTGTCGTGTGACCTTTTTAACATCCTGCTGGAAAAGGTCATACGAGAGGCAAAGGTGAACAGAAATGGCACTCTGTACACCAAACAACACATGTTACTCGCATACGCCGATGACATCGACATAATGGGTCGAACATTGAAAGCGGTAACAGCCACCTTTGAACAAATTGAGAAGGGGTCTGCCAAATTGGGTCTGGCAGTAAACGGCGAGAGGACCAAGCTGATGGTATCAACGCACAAGACGTCCAGTAGACTCGGACCAACTATGGAACTTGAGAACTACAGCTTCGTGGTAGTCAAAGATTTTATATACCTTGGTACCGCCATAAATAAAACTAATGACATCAGTTTTGAAATTCGGAGAAGGATAGTGTTGGCCAACAGATGCTACTATGGTCTGAGTAAGCAACTCAAAAGCAAGGCCACCTCCCGCCAGACCAAACTCACACTTTACAAGACTCTGATACTACCCATGCTATTATATCATAGCTGCCCAAAATTAAAATGCGTTAGTATGTGTGAGAGAAAACAGAACAGTACTGAACAAAATTGTGCGTACATTTTTGTGGTCGGAAAAAAATATTGTTGAATTTAATTTTTGTTATTATATAAATTAAAAGCATTATTAAAAATGTTTTTATATGAATTACAAATTGTATATGTCACAAAAATCAAATAAAGTTTATAAAGTAGCATATACCGAGATAATAATCATATTATAATATTAAATATTACGATAATTATCAAATATTTAATTCTTAAAAAAAAACAGCAATTGTTCTTTTGTTTTTAAAACTTTTTAAACATACAAAACGCATTTTAAATAATAAAATAAAAATCCAATATATACTGAAACACTTTTATCCCTAAGTGTTATTTCGTTGATTTTCTAGTTGTGTTCATTCGTTGCCTGTCAAACAACGACTGACTGAAAGAGCCTAACAATGCATGTGAGTAGGCAGCTACTTTAAAGTATACTGATGGGCTTCATTGTATTATATGGATCTGAAGCATAGGTACTTACACAAGCAGATGAGGCAGCTCTTGGAGTGTTTGAGAGAAAAATTCTCCGAAAGATCTATGGGCCGATCTGCGTTGACTATTCCCGGACATCGGCGATGTTAGACGTATTGAGCAGCAGCGACTACGTTAGCTAGGTCATGTTGTGAGAATGGATGAAGATGCCCAGCCCAAAAGGCATATAAAAGCGAACCAGCTGATGGCTCACGCAGAAGGGGAAGGCCGCTAATAAGATGGAAAGATCAAGTGGAAGAAAACATAGCCGAATATGATCTTTCAAAGTGGAGAACCTGCGCGAAAGAACGTCGCGCCTGGAAATCTTTTTTAAGCTCGGCGTATGGAACGAAAGTTCTGTCATAAGCCAGCTAAGTAAGTAAATGGTACTAAATTGTGTACAATTTAGTTCTGAGTTAAACGATAGAGATGGACAACTAAAATTTGGAATTAAAATTGCAGAATTAAGAAAATCACTAAATGGTACTATATATGGTACACTTTGTTTTGTGTGAACAGGTAGGGCGGGAATCCTAAAATTTGGAATTTATTGGTTCCAGTTTGAGTGAACAGATAGACATGGAAAACTTATATTTGGAATTAAAATACTGTTAGAATACAGGATTGAGGTAGTGTTGGAAATTCGATCTTATAAGTACGAAAAGTACTTAATGATACTAAATATGGTGCAATTTGGATCTACGTATGTGAACGGATAGGGCTGGGATCTTGAAATTTATTATTTGAATTACTGTTGTAGTATAGAATTGAGGAAGTTTTGGAAAACCGTACTTACGTCTACGAAATATAATAAATGGTACTAAATTTGGTACAATTTGACGTTGGTGAACGAATGGAGCTGGAATCCTTAAATGTGGACCTTAGATTATTATTTATGACTGAGGTAGTTTTGGAAGTTCGTACTTATGGGTACGAAAAATACTAAATTTGGTACAATTTTGACTTTGGGGAACGGATAGAACTGGAATCTTGAAAGTTGTAACTAGGTTTACTGTAGGCGTGTAGGATTGAGGTAGTTTTGGAATATGAATACGAAAAGTACAGAATGCTACCAAATGTGGTACAATTTGGATTTTGGTGAACAGATAGATCTGGAATTCTTAAGTTTGAACATACAAATACTATTTTAAAACCTAATTAAGGTAGTTTTGGGAATTCGTATTTATGAGTACCAAAAGTACAAAATTTGGTATAAATTGGGCTATGGTGGAAATAAGATTGCTGTTAAATGTAGTGAAGATGAAACGTACTAAATGTGGTACAATTTGGATTTGGGTGAATGGATATAGCTAGAATCCTGAGTATTAAACTTAGTGAACGATTGATATATGAAGGTAGCCTTGAAAATGTGTGAAGAGTACTAAATGACAATAAATGTAGTATTGGATGTAGGAATAGAGGTAGAATTCGTATGTTTAAATGTTGTACAGTTCATTCTGAAAATACCTTTTTTGAAAATTGACGGCGAGGAGGTATTTTTTCCTCACCGAAGTACAAAAAAGCTACATCGATTAGAAAAATGGACTTGACATAAAAACAAATATATAGAAAGTTCTGTAAAAGTAGAACTTTTTATATAATTGTCTTTTGTCCTCAAAGAACCTAAACTTACACAAGTGTCAAATTACAGCCACATTGGTTGAACATTTTTTCTATAGGAGGTATTTTATCTTTCTAGAGCATTGTTGGGCAAAATTAAATTGAGAGCAAGTGTGCGCGAGCGTAACTGAGAATTTACCATTAAAAACGACTGACGTAAAGAGAAAGAAAGAGAAAATGTGTTTACCAATCGACCCTCAGTTACGGTAGCGTATATGGGTAAGCATGCCTGTTCTAGAGCATGGCTTCTTAACTAACAGATTCGGTTATAGTTACGTTGATAAGAGTAGATATGTTGTTCACTTTAATATTTATTACAGTTATATATATTTTTACCTAATAACGATTCTGGTCTGACCGAATATAACAACTACTTCCTAAGGAATATTTTGCAATGTATTATTCGGTTAGGACATTTGCCTACTGTGGCTATACTATAAATATTGTCGCTTATTGGATATAATCCCTCTACATTTCTCTAGTATTTCTTAATGTCCTTTGGCATACGGGAATATGTTTGGAAAGGTTCTTGAACTGACTAACATTAAATTTCCGCTAGAGTTATCTAAGTATTCCTGTAAAACTTCGTTTTTTCCTATTGGTCCTTAGCAGACCTAATGTAGTGCAATTTATTCTTTTGGTGCTGGTTGTATATTTATATTACATGGTCGAAATTAACGCATTTTAAAATTTAATCAAGGAAGTGACATGTTGGATTTTGTCCAAAAACTAATTTTAAATATTTTTTGCTTTAAATACCTAATATGGTATCTTAAGGGGACCCCCCCCATTCTCGGGGTCAACAATTTTGTTGATATAATTCGAATCTACACTAATTATAGAATGTGCCTACAAAATTTCAAATGAAAATCTCAAGAACTCTTGAAGATATAGCCGATTTATTGTGTCAGCATCAAGTGACGGCTAAAGGGCTTCTCAAACTTTAAACGCGTTTTTCTCTAAACATTTTTTTTGCGAATGGCGGGCACGATAACTCAAAAACTAATAACCCAATCGATTTCAAATTTTTACACGTTTCTCTGTGAGTGTATAGCTATCGTATGAACTAGCCAATCTGTAAAGATCTTCCTTATTTTTTAGCTTGGTTTTTGGTCAAAAATCGGCGATTTTCCAAAAATATTTTTTCAAAGGTCCACCATTTTGTTAATTTTAGAGCGAAGTCAATAATCCTAGTTCATACGAGAGCCAGACATGTACTCTTTCTAACACAGTTGGAATTTTCGGATTCCGATGTTCCAGTGAGGAGTTATCATGCCCGCCATCAAAAATAAGGACTTTTCTTTAATTACAAAAAACAACAACAAAACAACAACAAAATTTGTTTGTAAATTATTTTTCTTCTATTTTAAATCTTCAATTATATATGTGTAAAGTTACAAACCTTAACAAGCATTGGTATTGATTTACCAGCCCATTGAAAATCTTGAAAAATTAAAATATAGAATGGGGGGGTTCGCTTAAATTATTTTTTTATAGTTTCGGCCAGACCGAAACATACATTCCTTATAAGGAAGGAATTCCTTAATTACCATAATTTCTGTTTGAACGATTATAAAGTGTTATACTATAAATACTGCCGCTTACTCCATATAATCCCTCTACATTTTTCTAGCATTCTCAGAATATCCTTCAAATTGTAGACAAAGGATTTTTAAAGGTTCTTAAATCTGCTAACAAGAAATTTCCGCTAGAGGAAGTGAAATGGTGTTTGCCTTAAAATTATAGGAGATAATATTGCCGGTAACTGTTATACACAATTCACCAATGTAAAATGCAGAAAAGTCCTTTGTTTCGCAACGAATGTGGCAACAATGCTGAGGGGTTGAACTGAAAGCAACAACCACTTGTGGCATACATATGTTGCAACATGACCTTATTAACATGTTGAAGCATTGAACAATTCTGCAAAATGAGCATACATACATTTCTTACATCCTAATTATATATGGGAGACATTTTTCGCTCTCTCCCTCTTCTCTTTCGGTGCATAATGTTGCAAAACAAATGCCGGTTAAAAATTTTGAGAGTAATCATCATCTCCGAGAGAAAGAGCGAATTGTTTGTTATCACTACTTCGTGTTTGAAATGCACATTTTCCGAATGAGAAAAAAATGCCCAAGACTTGGGCGACACTTTGCAACATCTCTAGAATTCAGTAGTGCGCTAATATTGGTGCAGATTAGTAAATAGTGGCGTGTCTCTGTGTCGCTGGCAATCGGAAAATTCTACGATTCGCAAAAATATTGGAAAATCAACGTGGTGATGACATCAACAAAAATTTACGTCATCATTGCCAAGAAAAGTTCACAAACAAGCAACGGCCAAGAGTAACCACTAGAAGTGGCAAAAGACAGGAGGAGAAGAAGAAGAACAAGAACATATAGAATAGAATATATTACAAAAACAACAACTTAATTAAAACACAACAACAATAACAGCACAAGAAGAAGACAGTAAAAAACCCCAACACAAGCAAAAGGAAACTTTGGTGGAGATTTCTGAGGGTCTACAATCTTTAGTGATACTTTATAAGCGGAACGGTTAACGTGGCCACACAGCCAGTGAGCAAAAAACATAAAAATTTAATAATTTTGCGTTTGATGTTGCTATTCCGATTCATTCAAAATTTGTCATAAATTTACCCACAGTATAAAAATCCCGAATAATAGCCACAGGGTCAATTAAGTTAATTGCCAAACTGTGACCCCAAATTGTTATTAACGGCAACAACAATAACAGCAATTAACAACAAATAAGAAAGAATAAAATCAAGCCTAAGATCCATCACAAAAGGCATTTGAATAGCTCGCAAAATTTGATTAAGTTGACAAAATTTGTGCAAAGTGTGCTGTGGGGGTTCTAAACGGTGAGAAAGTGTGAAAATTGTGTGTGAAAAAAAAACAAACAAACTTGGTGCCTTTGAAGTCAATTCCCTGAGAAATTAATCGCAAAAAACGGGAACCATATTGCAAATTAATATCCACCCAATTAATTAAAAAGAGTATTTCTTGTGCCTTGCCCCAGGTCTTCATAAGAAAACAAGTGCCATTATTATTTTGTTTGTGGTGACCCGGTGAATTTAATCGATTTCGATTTTATAGACCTACATAAATTGAAAAAAAAAATTTTTTTCTTGTTGTTGTCTTCATCGTGTATAGCATAAGGTGACCAGTTCATTGCCTGCCGGTTAAAGCCAGCTCCAACTAACGTCCATCAGTGCCTCCGTAGAATTCATCTTCCTCTCTGCTGGTCTTCCACTCATCTCCAACGTCCTCAGTAGCAACAACATTCATAATGCAACTAATTGGATTATTACTAAATTTGGCTGCCATAACAGGTAAGTAGCGTCCGCCTTCCATAGCAATAATTATTATTATTCCGACACGAGGTTGGTGTGATTTGTTTGTAACCACAGCGATTGTTTACAATGTTCGAATGAAAACATTCGAAAAGGGAAATCAAGACGATTTAGAATTGTGGTATATGGTTTTAGAAATAAATTGCCTTAACATTGATATTAATTTTAAGCTTATGTAATGGATTTAGTTCCAGCTTCATCTTATAATTATTTTTCGTCCTATATTTTGTACTAGCGGACCAGGTGAACTTCGTGCTGCCCCATGTAGTTTCAAAAATTCGGATGAAACCCTATTGGAATTGTTTCTGATTAAGATATAAATTCCATATACAGGTTTGTTCGATTCCACAAGAGTTCACCAAACCCACAATGTTTGTACGATTGAGTAAAAAATTTAGAAATTTTCGATATGTCCGATTCTGCACAGCGTATCAAAATGGTTCTTGAATGAATGTTAGGTTTAATGGAAATCGGTTCAGATTTGGATATAGCTCCCATGTTAATTGTGGTTTATTTGTTGTAAATAATGAAACAAACGACCAAAGTTTGTCCGATCGGGACGAAATTTTACTTTTTGTTGTCTTCTTTTTTCTTCTTCTTCTTGAAGTCTTCAAATACATACATATGTATATGTTAACCCGTTCAGACCCAAAGACATTAATAATTTTCTGATGTATTTGTAGACAAATTGAAACAGGAGCCGCATATTAGGTTCGTTCCCAGTTTATTTGTATTGTCTGTGTTCTAAATGGTTAATAAAACATCCCAAAACAAATAAAAACCAGTAAGGAAAGTTTAAAAGTCGGACGGGGCCGACTATATAATACCCTTCACCACCTTGGGTACATACAAGAGATGCTCATATGTACAATATTCTTTAGATAGAATAGACAAGGCATCTGTGGAGGATCATTGAAATGGAATCGGACGAAATTACTGCGTGAAGTATATAGAAATTTGAATTAATTAAGCAACCCATACACATACTGATCTAAAATTTTTGAAAAATTGAATGTCAATCATAAGATCTATATATAAATGGACGTATTTAAATCTGAATCGATTTCAAACTTCACCAAAGCATTCTAAACTAAATTACATACCCGTATGGGAGCTATATCTAAATCTGAACCGATTTCAACAAAACTTCGCATACATCAGTCTGTATCTAATTCAGTAAACTGTGCAAAATTTTGTCTCAATGGGACGAATGTTGACAGTATGGTGCTCCATTTACATAAAATCGGATGAAACTACATATGGGAGCTATATCTAAATCTTAACCGATTATCTCCAATTTCAATAGGGATCGTCCTTGGGCCAAATAAGTGACATATGCCGAATTTCATACAAATCGGATCATAAATGCGACCTGATTCTATGCATATTCTCAAAAGGAACCATGGGTCTATCTCGATTCCTTTTGCCTGTGGATGCAATAAGACACAATTCCCTGTACCACAGTGTGGCGAAGGGTAAAAATATATTAACCAATATATATTAAAAAATATATTCCAATATACCACGGCATTTTTCGCGAGTATTTTTCTCACATTTACGTTAAAAACATTCTCCAGCCATATTTCATTTAATATTTGGTAATTTCTCGCCCAAATTTCAAAATGAGAGTATAAATATAGTCGGTGCGGCTTTAAAACATCCCAGATATGTTTAGAATGCTAGAAAGGAGGTTTTACAAAATATAACGTCAGGACAGGAACTTCAAATCTATCAAAATCAAAATCCGACAAACAAATTATTTAAAAAAATATCGCGAAGCCCAATTTTTCTGACTTGGTAAACATTATGGTCCAATAATATTGATCTAGGAACCAATATATGCGATGATAATAGCAATAAGGAGGTCAGATTCAAAGATCAAACCACAAGTTCACACAAAAATTTAGACATCTAACGTCAAAAACAGCGATCTTATTAAAGAAATTCAAACGGACGTAACTACAATAATGCAAGCACTGCTGTAAAAAACTAGAGCTCGCAATATTGAAGATAGAAATTGTGAACATATATTAATGCTACTTCAGCAATTTTTGATACTGAAAATGAGATATATCGGACAATTTTTTACGGTAGCCCCCATATATCGGTACCCCAAATTTAAGGATTTTCTTCATTTTTTTACTAATCAGCTATAATTAGGTATTTTTATTTCCAACTGGGTGGAAAAGTACCCTGTGCAAAGTTCTATCGCTATCGGAGAAATATTTAATGTCTTTAGTGCAACATTTACATAAAATCGGTGGAAATTGTATATGGGAGCTATATCGAAATCTGAACCCATTTTCTGGAAACTTAACACACATCACTCTAGACTCAATTCAGTACGCTATGCTAAATTTCGTACAAATCTGAAGAAATAAAGGGGCTTCAATGCAACATTTACGCAAAATTGGACGAAAATATGTGTGGGAGCTACAGCTAAATCTGAATCGATTTCAACAAAACTTAACACACGTCACTCCAGACTCAATTTGGAACGCTGTACAAATTTTTAGTCTCAATCGGATAATTATTATTCACTTTGTTGTACTACAATTGTGTTGTAGTTACACCCTTTTTTCAGAAAATATCAAGTCAAAAGGACGTAACTGACATAAAACCTTTAAAAACCAAAAAAATTAAATTTTTTTCAAAAAAAAATAAAAAAAAAATACGCTATATAGTGCGCTTAAACTATGAAAAATTCGAGCAATGCTCCCTTTTTAAAGATTTTATAACGTTTTTTGCTTCTCCTGTAAAATTATATAATCCCTTGGTGCCAATTTCGGACTGTTGGCGGATGCATTGGAACTTCCCAACCAAGCTCCCGAAGTTTCTGGAACACGACGCCTCTCCTGTTGGCCATTTCTGGTCAATTGTAAATTGTTTAAAACAGTTTTATGGTCTATTTTTAGCTCCAGGGCGATGTTACGTCTGCTAACATGCCGGTCAACTTAGATCATTTCTCCAATTTGATGGACATTTTCGACGACCGGCCTACCTGTGCAAGGTGTATCTTTAACATAAACCAGTAAGGAAAGTAGTAAAGTCGGACGGGGCCGACTATATGATACCCTTCACTACTATGGGTATATTTAACGAATGCATCCTAACAGAAGGGCCATTAACATGAAATTGGTTGAACTAAAATATGTGACCTATATCTAAATGTGAACCGACTAAAATCAATCCATAAACATGTCATTCGTTTGTTACAATAGGACAAAATTATATAAATCGATTTAAAGCAAACATCAAAAATATCAAAATGCTCAATTTCATGTCAATATTACAAACATGAGGAGTTTGGTGCACCATTTACTTAAAATGGAATGAAAATAGATATGGAAGCTATATCCAAATATGAACCGATTTCAACTAAACTTGTCACAGGTTAGGTTGTACTAATTTCAGCAGGTTTTGTTCCTAAAGACCATATTTTGGGCCCTACTTAAAATCGGACCAACATATATATGAGAGCTATATCTAAATCTGAACTGATTTTCAACAAATTTTACACACATCAATCTAGACTTAATTAAGAACGTTATGGCAAATTTCATGGAAATCGAAGGATATATAGGGACTTTGGTGAACCATTTACATTAAATCGGTCGAAAATACATATGGGATCTATATCCAAATCTGAACCGATTTTCAAGAACTTTTACACACATCATTCAAGACTCAATTCAGTACGCTATGCCTAGGGACTACACCATATACCTTAAATCGGGCGAAAATATATATGGGAACTATATTTAAATCTGAACCGATTTTCACGAAACTTAGCACACATCATTCCGGACCTAATTAAGTACCCTATGCCAAATTTCGTGCAAATCGAAAGATATATAGGGACTTTGATGCCCCGTTTACCTTAAAACGGGCATAAATATATATGGGAGCTATATCTAAATCTGAAACGATTTTCACGAAACTTAGCATACATCATTCTGGACCTAATTCAGTACCCTGAGCCAAATTTCGTGCAAATCGAAAGGTATATAGGGACATTGGTGCCTTGTTTACCTTAAATCGGACGAAATTATATATGGGGGCTATATCTAAATCTGAACCGATTTTCACGAAACTTAGCACACATGATTCTGGACCTAATGCAGTACGCTATGCCAAATTTCGAGCAAATCGAATGATATGTAAGTACTTTTGTGCCCCGTTTACCTTAAATCGGACGAAAATATATATATATGTAAATTTTACCCGATTTTTTCGAAACTTGGCACACGCCAGTATCCTATTCCAAATTTCGTCCAAATCGAATGATATATAGGGACTTTGGTGCTCCATTTACATTAAATCGGATGAAATTATAAATGGGAGCTATATCTAAATCCTGGACGTTTTTCATGAAACTTACCAGACATCATTCTAGACCTAATTCATTACGGAGTGCCAAATTTCGTGCAAATCGAAAGATATATAGGGACTTTGGTGGACCATTTACATTAAATCGGACGAAAATATATATGGGAGTTATATCTAAATCTGAACCGATTTTTCCCAATTTCAATAGGGTTCGTCCTTGAGCCAAATAAGTGACCTATGCCAAATTTCATCCAAATCGGATCATAAATGCGACCTGTACTTTGTTTACAAAAATACATGGACGGACGGATAGACGGACATGCGTAAATCAACTCAGAAAGTGATTCTATGCATATTCTCAAAAGGAACTATGTGTCTATCTCGTTTCCTTTTGCCTGTTACAAACATATGCACAAAGACATAATACCCTGTACCACAGTGTAGTGAAGGGTATTAAAATTCCTGAACGGAATCTACGAAACCAAAATTGCACATAATTGGCTGTTACAGTATCGGAGGCGCTTGGCTTGCATTTTCGCCTTTTTCAAAGAAAAACTGTAAAATGTACCGAATTTTCTCTTTGTTCACTTCCATTTTTAAAACTCTGTAACTCACAACTGAATGCACCAAACAAAAAACAGAAAAATAATTTTTTTACTGCGAAATGTCCAACGAGCATAAATATGAAATTGTTTGATCGATACTTTACGAGAAATCTATTAGTACACCCATCTCCCGAAAAAATAAAGGATTTCTTTGAATTTTCTTGAGCGTGTTGTCTTTTAACAAATCTTTAATTGTATGAAATGTGTTTAAATGTTGAGCGAAACAAAATATGAATCTAATTCCGTTACTATTTTTTTTTTCAAATATATGACGTGGAATGGACTTATTGCCTCAGAAGCCAGCAATTGGGCCAATAGTGCAATGTTACAAATTTCAATTCTTGTTGATGTTATCAATTCGTAAAAATCGTTCCATGTCCTAAAAACTGTTACGTTATATTACAAATAGTCATAGTGTTTAGGTTATTACATAGTCGGCATGCACCTGCAATTGCCACATTTTCCATTGTTTGTTTTACACGGTTTTTAAGTGATTCTTTTCTTTTTTTCGAAACAAGCATGCCATTCTATTTTTTTATGTTGTTATTTTCCTAAATATTATTGACCTCCTCTTCTAGTTTCGCTTTCATTCAGCACGCTGTTGTTGTTTACAATAATTTGTTATTTGCATGATATTGCCCAAGTGGGTCCAAAGAAAAATATGCGTAGTTTAAGCTAATTGTTGCATTTTTACGGAAAAAATATTGATTTTGAAAATAGAAAAATGGACAAAATTGATTTTGTTTAAAAATGGATTAGTTATACAAAGCTTTGAGTTTCCTTTGAAAAAAAAATATAGGTGGAATTGTTTTCAAGCTTTTAAATATTTTAATCATCTTTGGTTTGATTCAAAATAAGTATGATTGATTGGTGAAATGCAAATGGCATGGGGACTGTATGAAAACGTTGACCTACATCGAACATTTTCTGCGAAGACATATCTTACATACTAATAACCCAGAATACTAAAAATAGGGCAGTATTGTTATTTGAGGACTATACCAAAAAGTGGACCCAAATCATTAATTTTCTACGAAACCCGTGTTTTACCCACCAAAAACTCGGAATGTTTAATTACAGAAACTTCAATGCGAAAGGCGTTTAGGGCCGTCAAAATACCTTTGTCAAAACATTTACCAATATTGCAATTTTTCTGCATTATACATACCAACTACTACATCTAAACATATTGTCTATCATTTTCAACAATAAAATCTTCCATCCCATTTTTCTCAAAAACATTACCCCTAAGATATTTATATTTTTTTACTTTCCAACATCACCTACTGCTACATGTGTGCATATAGTTTCACTTCGGAAGCAATTAAATAGATTCGCAGTTTTACAAGAGTTAAAGTTTACCCGAGAAAACTTTGTGAAATTTTTCAATCGAATGACTGACTAGTAGCCACAACTACCAGTCCATTTCACAAGGAACCGCTTTACGATTTACATACGTATATATGTATGTATGCGTACATGAATATTGCATAACTTTTGAATTTGATTTTGAAATTCAGTGTTTTGTTGCTGCATTCCACACTGAAGTTCAACACTTTTAATTCCCGTACAATGCGGTAACCGCCTGTCCATTAGCCAAATTTTAGCATAACCTCAAATTGTTATTTCCATGGTATTAATTGTGAATGCAATGTATGTGTGCGTGCGTGTGTGTGTGTGAGTGTGAAAGTTTCCGAGTAAACTTAAAATTTATTCAATTTCAAGTGGCAGAGTTCAAAACTAATGACATTATGCGTACATTTTATTTGTATTTAGTTTGAAAGATTTCATAGCCAGCATTTATCTTGTGGTGAGGTTCAACATATGAAGTTTATCTGTTATTTGGGGGGAAATAGAAGCCATTTTGGGTTCTTTATTGTGAGGAAACTGTAAAACCTTAAAAATTTACTATATAACCGACATTCCTAATTTGTGCTATATTGACAATCAAACCCAGAAATTAAAGAATTAAAACACTTTAATTGAAGCAGAAATATAAAATATATACATATATTTATTAGCAAATAACGTCTCCCACCCCACGAGGATGCAAAGAATAATGGCAACATGCCAAAAAGTGGACCTATAATCGAGATTTTTCATAAAATCTCAAAACCCTAGAAGGTGGACCGATATTGATTACATCGATTTATATCACAATAACTTCTTTTGCGCTAAATATTAAAAACGCCGAAAACCTGGAGGTATCATTATATGGGGGCTAGGTTTGGTTTTTTTAGCTGAATATTCCGGAAGGTAGAATGATTACAACCAGGGACTGAAATTATTTTGTGTCTTTAAATACATTTAGTTTTGCAACAGACAAATTTTAATTCCACTTGAGTTCTCAAATTTCTACATACACAAGAGGAATGTAACAAAATCCCAGATGAAATCATAAACAAATTTTAAATAATAGATTGTGGATAAAATATTTAAAATGGCTTAATATTTTGATTTTTTCTTATACACGCAAAAGTTTTGGAATTGAGTTGTTTTTCATTTTAATTATACCCTGCTCGGCCCCCGCGTTTCTTGTATCGCATATTCAGATTTAGCAAAAGGTGCTGTTTGTAAAATCGGTGTGTACAGTGCCGGTCACGTAATTAGCACACACCTGAAAGGAAAAGGGGTTTGATTAACCCTCTAATCGTTTGGAATATTTTGAAATATTTTTATAACTTTCACCACACTGTGGTACAGGGTATTATGATTTGTGCATATGTTTGTAACAGGCAAAATGAAACGAGATAGACACATGGTTTCTTTTGAGAATATGCATAGAATCACTTTCTGAGTTGATTTATGCATGCCCGTCCGTCCGTAGATGTTAAAATGTAGAGAAAGTACAGGTCGCATTTATGGTCCGATTTGGATGAAATTTGGGAAAATCGGTTCAGATTTAGATATAGCTCCCATATATAGTTTCGTCCGATTTTAGGTAAATGGTGACCCAAAGTCCCTGAAAACCATTTGATTTACACGAATTTTGACATAACGTACTGAAATAAGTCTAGAATAACCTGTGCTAAGTTTCGTGAAAATCGGTTCAGATTTAGATATAGCCCCCATATATATTTTCGTCTGATTTTATGTAAATGGTGCACTAAAGTCCCTATATATCTTTCGATTTGCACGAAATTTGGCATTGCGTACTGAATTGCTTCTATAATAATGAGCGCTGAGTTTCGTGAAAATCGGTTCAGATTTAGATATAGCTCCCACATATAGTTTCGCCCGATTTTAGGTAAATGGTGCACGAAAGTCTCTTTAAACCTTTTGATTTGCACTAATTATACCATTCACCACACTGTGGTACAGGGTATTATGTCTTTGTACAGGTCGCATTTATGATCCGAATTGGATGAAATTTGGCATAGGTCACTTATTCGGCCCAAGGACGAACCCTATTGAAATTGGGAAAAATCGGTTCAGATTTAGATATAGCTCCCATATATATATTTAACCGATTTAATGTAAACGGTCCCTATATATCTTTGGATTTGCACGAAATTTGGCACAGCCCAATCATTTAGGTCTAGAATGATGTCTGCCAAGTTTCGTGAAAATCGGTCTAGATATAGCTCCCATATATAGTTTCGTCCGATTTAAGGTAATTGGTGCACCAAAGTCCATATATATCTTTCGATTTGCATAGCGTACTTATATTTCCTCAGATAATGCAAAAATATACTGGTTTCCTTCCTCGAAGCCTTTCGAAGTAAAAGGTGTCATTCAAGTGAAGTTCTAACTTTTGTGTTTTTATGTCGAATTGTTGTTTATTTTTCTAAATATTTATCGATTTCTAGTTATTCTAGCAATTTTTAGACCATTCGCATCTTTATTTTACAAAGGCTGACTTTCCCAATTTTAGGTATACATTACGAATTGTTGTCAATTTAAATCGATTTTACAGAAATTTTTAAAATCTTTCCTTCTGCAAATGATTTATCAGATTTAATTTGTTAACACTGAGTAGTTTTTTTGTATATATTTTTTAATATCAACAAGATGTGCTAATTATGTGCCCTCCAACTGAACAAAAAACAGCAAATATTTTTTTACTGCGAAATGTCACCCTTCCAACCATCATAATTCTGAAATTGTTTGATCGCCACTTTACGAGAAATCTATCAGTACAGCCATCTTCTGAAAAAATAATGGATTTCTTTTTCCCCAACCTAATATAAATATAATGTTACAAATCTTAATAACGATACCGGTAAACACAAGATCATCTGAAAGAAGTTTTTCTATCCCATGTCGAGTAAAAGTATCTAAAAAATCAAAGTCCATTCTCTTATGTCTATGCATAAATCCTGATGAAATAACAAATATATTTATACCCTTCACCACACTGTGGTGCATATGTTTGTTTGTAACAGGCAAAAGGAAACAAGATAGACACATGGTTCCTTTTGAGAATATGCATAGAATCACTTTCTGAGTCGATTTATGCATGTCCGTCCGTCCGTCCGTCTGTAGATGTTAAATTGTAAACAAAGTACAGGTTACATTTATGATCCGATTTGGATGAAATTTGGCACAAGTCACTTATTTGGCCCAAGGACGAACCCTATTGAAATTGGGAAAAATCGGTTCAGATTTAGATATAGCTCCCATATATATGTTCGTCCGATTTAATGTAAACGGTCCCTATATATCTTTCGATTTGCACGAAATTTGGCACAGCGTAATGAATCAGGTCTAGAATGATGTGTGTAAAATTTCATAAAAATCGGTTCAGATTTAGATATAGCTCCCATATATATTTTCGTCCGATTTATGGTAAATGGGGCACCAAATTCCCTCTATATCTTTCGATTTGCATGAAATTTGGCATAGAGTACAGAATTAGGTACAGAACGATGTGTGCCAAGTTTCGAGAAAATCGGTCCAGATATAGATATAGCTCCCATATATAGGTTCGTCCGATTTAAGGTAAATGGGGCAGCAAAGTCCTTCCATATCCTTCGATTTGCATGAAATTTGGCATAGAGTACTGAATTAGGTGCAGAATGATGGGTGCCAAGTTTCGAGAAAATCGGTTCAGATTTAGATATAGCTCCCATATATAGTTTCGTCCGATTTAAGGTAAATGGTACACCAAAGACCCTATATATCATTCGATTTGCACGAAATTTTGCATAGAGTACTGAATTAGGGTCAGAATGATGTGTGTCAAGTTTCGAGAAAATCGGTTCAGATTTAGATATAGCTCCCATATATGGTTTCGTCCGATTTAAGGTTAATGGTACACCAAAGTCCTTATATATCATTCGATTTGCACGAAATTTGGTATAGAGTACTGAATTAGGTCCAGAATGATGTGTGCCAAGTTTCGAGAAAATCGGTTCAGATTTAGATATAGCTCCCATATATAGTTTCGTCCTTTTTAGGGTAAATGTTGCACCAAAGTCCCTATATATCTTTCGATTTGCATGAAATTTGGCAGAGAGTACTGAATTAGGTCCAGAATGATGTGTGCAAAGTTTCGTGGAAATCGGTTCAGATTTAGATATAGCATCCGATTCTAGTGATATGTGCCAAGTTTCGAGAAAATCGGTTCAGATTTAGATATAGCTCCCATATATAGTTTCGTCCTTTTTAAGGTAAATGGTGCACCAAAGTCCCTATATATCTTTCGATTTGCATGAAATTTGGCAGAGAGTAATGAATTAGGTCCAGAACGATGTGTGCTATGTTTCGTGAAAATCGGTTCAGATTTAGATATAGCTCCCATATATAGTTTTTTCTGATTCTATGTAAATTATGCACCAAAGTTCCTATATACCTTTCGATTTGCATGAAATTTGGCACAGCGTACTGAATTAAGTCTTGAATGATGTGTGCTAAGTTTCTGAAAAAATTGGTTCTGGTTTCGATATAGCTGCCACATATTCATACATTTTCGTCCGATTTTACATAAATGATGCACCAACCTTGAATAACGTTATGTTGAAATTGATGTAGATGTTGTCATAGCTTCCATATGTATTTTGAATGGATGTCTAAATGAAATTAACATTTTAATAGTGCGGCGAGCGAATAGCATGTATTAATTTTGCTATAAGTCCTTTTTCATAAATTTGTCCCATGGTACGAAGTCGACTTTAAATCTGCCCGAATGAAATTAAATTTATCATAGGTTGCAGAAATACTTGCGTATGTTCCTTGGAGGGGATACATATGTACAATATACCCAAAATGGTGAAGGGTATCATATAGTCGGCCCAGCCCGACTTTACTGCTTTCCTTACTGGTTTTTCATTAAAATAGAAGACTTGAATACAGATTCCTTTGTTAATATACGATACATTAAATATATACGCAATACATGAAGAGTAATGAAGTTATATATGAACATAAACTATTGTCTTTAGTTTTAATATATTTTCAAGATTAGTAATGCTCAATTTTACATGCCTACAAATGATCTATATTAAAAAAGCATTGTTTTTTTAACTTAATCATATACTCATGTTATATTTCAGGAAAGAAGATTTTTATTTTGTCATTTCGCACCATTTTATTTAGGCCACAAAATAACTGTTATTTTATAACTGATTTGATATTATTTATATTTCGCGTGATTTTTATACCCTTCACCACACTGTGTTACAGGGTATTATGTCTTTGTGCATATGTTCGTAACAGGCAAAAGGAAACGAAATATGCTTAGAATCACTTTCTAAGTCGATTTATGCAAAGTACAGGTCGAATTTATTATCCGAATTGGATGAAATTTGGCATAGGACACTTATTTGGCCCAAGGACGAACCCTATTGAAATCGGTTCAGATTTAGATATAGCTCCCATATATATTTTCGTCCGATTTAAGGTAAATGGTGTACCAAAGGTAAATGGTGTACCAAAGGTAAATGGTGTACCCTATATATATTTCGATTTGCACAAAATTTGGTATAGTATACTGAACAAAGTCTACAATGATGTGTTTTGAAGTTTCGTGAAAATCGGTTCCGATTTAGATATAGCCCCCATATATAATTTCGTCTGATTTAATGTAAATGGCGCACCAAAGTCCCTATATATCTTTCGATTTGCACGAAATTTGGGAGGCAATGAATTGGGGGTAGAATGATGTGCTAAGTTTCGTGAAAATCGGTTCAGATTTAAATATAGTTCCCATATACATTTTCGTCCGATTTGATGTAAATGGTGGACTAAAGTCCCTTTATGGTGTACTGAATTAAGTCTAGAATAATGTGTGTTCAGTTTCGTGAAAATCGGTTCAGATTTAGGTATATCTCTCATATATTTTCGTCCGTTTTAATGTAAATGGTGGACCAAAGTCCCTATATATCTTTCGGTTTGCACGAAATTAAAATCGGTATAGATTTAGATATATGTAGCTCCCGTATATAGTTTCGTCCGATTTGATGTAAATGGTGCTCCAAAGTCCGCATATTTCTTTCGTACTGAACTTAGTATAATCTAGAAGTTAGATATAAATGCTGCACCGAATTCCCCAGGTGGGTCCGATTGACACAAAATTTTGCTCAACTCATTGAAGGTATTATATTGAAATCGGTCCAAATTTGGATAGAGCTGTCATATTTATATTCTTCCGTTTTTAAGTAGATAATGCACCAAGAACTCAAAATGTGGCCCATATTGTGACAAGTTTCGATGAAATCGGTTAGATTTCGATATAGCTTTTATAAATATGTTCGTTCGATTTTAAGTAAATGGTGCATCAAACTCCTCATTTTTTATCAAATATGTATCCAAATAATCAACGGGTGCCCGATTGATATTTGCTTTAAATTGATTTACATAATTTTGTCCCATTGTAAGAAGCAAATTAATATCTGACCAAATGAAAAATTTAGTATAGGTTGCACATATTTACGGGTCTAATTTAATTTTACTGGTCCTTCAAAAATGCGACGTGTTCATCTGTTGAATATACCCAAAGTTGTTAAGTGTGTCATATTGTCGGCCCCGTCCAACTTTACTACTTACTGTATGATACCCTTCACCACTTGCGTATATTGGTCATATGTATCTTTACAATTGCATGTCAATGTTCCCTCGAAGGAACCTACTCATGTCCTTCTGCAACCTATGCTAAATTTAATTTCATTCGGGCAGATGTAAAGTCGTCTGCGTACCATGGAACAAATTTATGGAAAACGATTTATAGCAAAATTTATACACTGTTAAAAATTTAATTTCAATCAGACAGTCGTTCGAAATACATATGGAAGCTATGGCTGCATCTGCACCAATTTCAACAAAACGCAATAACATCATTCAAGTCTCAATTTCATACGTTGTGCAAAATTGCATGTTAATCGGACAAACATTAGGATTTTGGTGCACCATTTATATAAAATTGGACGAAAATATATTTGGGAGCTATATCGAAAGATATTTAGGGACTATGGTGCACCATTTGCCTTAAATCGGACGAAAATATATATGGGAGCTATATCTAAACCTGAACCGATTTTCACGAAACTTAACTCACATCATTCTAAACTCAGTTCAGTATGCTGTGACACATTTCGTGCAAATCGAAAGATTATAGGGACTTTTGTGCACAATTTACATAAAATCGGACGAAACTATATATGGGAGCTATATCTAAATCTGGACCGATTTTTCCCAATTTCAATAGGGCTCGTCCTTGGGCCAAATGAATGAGCTGTGCCAAATTTCATCCAATAATAAATACGACCTGTACATTGTTTACAATTTAACATGGACAGATAGACAGAAGGACGGACATGCATAAATCGACATAGAAAGTGATTCTATGCACATTCTCAAAAGGAACCATGTGTCTATCTCGTTTCCTTTTGCCATATGCACAAAGACACAATACCCTGTACTTCAGTGTGGTGAAGGGTATAAAAAGCCCTACAGCTTTCGAATTTAAGGAGCTTTTCAAATAAACTTTTTGGTTTCCTTCCCAATGCTCTATACAACCCTACATCTATCATTATTACAACTATCATTATTTGATAATTCATTTGCTTAAATTGTTGTCTCTTTAATTCTGTCAACTTTAATTTCCGCAACTAAATAGAATTTTTATTCTGAAATTTTCTATCCAGACTATTGCATTACGAAAGTGATTAATTTATTTCATTAATCTGTTAAAATTCTATTCTAAAAAAATCCCATAAATAAAATGCAAATTATGCAGTTTTATGTGCGTCTGTGGGTGTGGCTGTGTCTGTGTGACAATGCAGTTTTGTTTTTGCGTTCAAGTTTTAATTAGCGGTTTTAATACGTAATTGCCCCGACTATATCCAGGAACAGACAGTGTCAAGCGTTTGAATTTGTTGTTGTTAGTTTTTAGTGCGAGTTTTGCAACAATTTCCGTTATGGCTATAACTATGCCTGCAAGTAGCAGAAGAAAAAAAAAAACGCCATCATTGAGATGGTAAAAAACTGGTCAGCTCTTGGAGGACATTGTAGCCATGTCCACTCTCTTCCCTTTAATCTAGCCCGTCTTGTGGTCATTTCTGGGTCTCAACTTACACGAACAGTCTGCGGTTAGTTTTTGTCTGGTTGACAACAATTGTTTTGCGGTTTTGCTGCTCTGTCCCTTTTTTTAGTGTAGGGAATTTTTTTTGTTCGTTCGAGGATATTTTTTTATTGTTCTCACCCACTGGTCACCAGACCACAACAATGACTAGCCAACCGGCCGGCCAGCCAACCAGCCATATGCAGGAAAACAAACAGACAGACGGATGGACAGACATGCAGGCATTTGCTTTCATTTCTTTACTGTCTGAACATGTTTAGGCTGAAGTTTGTTGATTTTCCATCTCCTTGTGAAGTTCTCTAATGTCATCATGGGGGTCGTGGCCTGCATTCTGTCATGCTTTCATCATCATCATTTCCTTTACTACTATTAATGTGCACTTTCAGGGTTATATGACGCTGTTGGAAATTTCCATAGACAGTTGGGTTGATGTAATGTATCATTGAATATTAAATTAATTATTCACTGAAACTATTTATGACATTTGGTGAAGTATTTTCGATACCTTCCAAAAAGCCAGATTTGCCCTTATAAAGAGACAAGTTGGACCGGCCATATGAGTCGTTTATTTTAAAAGTGGTTTAAGTCCATTTTATATTCTAATACAAATCTTGATTTTGTAGAAAAGTATATAAAAACAATATTTTTGGAAACATATCAAATCCAAATCTTTAAATATCTCAATATAGGAAAAAATGGGCTTAAACCACTTTCAAAATAAACGACTCATATGTAGGTTTCCAATATATCTTGAAAAAATGCACAAAAATATAAGATACATTACCGGAATAATATCAACAGGCCTCGAACCTATAAAATAATACCCGCTCTAAGTATGTGCAATGTTTGGTTTAAGGTTGAACTTTGAAACATTGGGAAACAAATTAGTTCAGTGTATGCAAGTAAAAATTAAAAAAAAAACAATTTTTTGAAAAATGTAAAAAAATTGGTAGAATTTTTTTAAATAAAACAGTTTTTGAAAAAAAAATTTTGGTCTTTCCATTAGGGTCGATTTCCTTTCTTATCCACTACATAAACGCCCTTTGGAGCAGACCTAGAAGATTGTTGTGAAGACTTGTCAATAGTTCCGACTTGCGTCCAATGACATCATTCCCACTAAATTTTTGGCTACTACCGGAACATGCGAGAACGAAGGCTGCTGAGCTGTTTTCCTCAGCTAAGGTTTCTCCGTCGATCTCATCCTCTTCATTGTCACAGGCGTTAATGAGGATTGGATATTGATCGGAACAGCTTCCACTTTGGTCACCGATGTTGCCGCTGACACAACTCTTCTCTTTGGCTTAGTGTTTGCCTCAATGTTTGATACTACACAGTGGGTTTTTTGTCAGTTTGAACCCTAAGAAGTATGGAATTCTAAAACGATTTAGCCAACTTCCCCCCAATTTTCGGTATTTTAGTGTCTTTGATATCCCCCAATTTTCAGTATTTTGTGAGATATTCTTTACCCGAAATTGTCAGTTTGAACCCTAAAAAGTATGGAATTCTAAGACGATTTAGCCAACTGCTGTAATCATTCCACCTACGGAGGATATCGAGATAAAAAACTCGAATCTGACGAGAATGAAATATATCGGCCCGCTTTTGGGCCTAGCCTACATAAAATTATACCTCCCTCGGTCCACTTTTTGGGTTTTGAGATTTTAGGAAAAATCCCCATTAAAAATTGCTGACATTCCTATTTGGTGCACATTATGGTTTACATCCCTCGATTTGTAGAATTGTCGGTATAGGTCCACCTTTTGATATGTTTCCTACATTTTTTTTTCAAGTACCTGTCAGTATACTTATGGTAAAGGGTATCGAACCGGCTAACGCCTTTTCATTTTTTGATTTAAGAGAAGAGTCCGTGTTCGAGTTCATATTTTAGGTTCGAACACTTGTGACAATTGTAAGCCGGAGAGTTTGTCTTAGTTCTAGGGGGACCTTGTTTTAGGACCTGATGCCATTGCTTTTTTGTCATATCAAGGATTTGGAACTAATCGAGGCACAAATGGGCACAAGTTCGCCATATATTAGTTATAGGGGCGGCAACTTCACCTCGTCTTATCCAGAAAATCATTGGCGCTCGGTAATTTCCTTCAGGATCCGGCACTTCGTCTCAGATAGAGCCTACAATTACGTGTTTTAAGAAATCGGTTTCAGGTTATATATAGTTGCACCAAGAAAACAAGGTTTGAGCGATTTCGATGAGTCTGAAATGATCTGTATTAAATTTCGTTGAGATCAGTTTGAATTTAGATATAATTATCATATATTAGTCCGATTTCATCTAAATTTGTCCAAAAGTTCGTATAGCGTACCATACTGGGTCTTCAATGATATGTGTTAGATTTATTGGAATCAGATCATATTTTCGTTCGAAAATATATATCACGTTTAGCCGATTGAGACAAGTAACTTGGACTAAGTCTTTTAAATTATGTATCAAACACGATTTTAAATATAGTTCGGAGTTAAGTATATAATTACTTAATTAAACGTTACGGTACTAATAATTTGTATATATCTAAACTGTTGTGTGACTATACAAATAGCGCCCGGTACGAGTATGCTCTTTCATGAGATGCTATCGGAAATTTATATTAATTCTTCTCATTGACCATCAAGTGCTATTTTATAGTTGCACAAGTGTGCACGATACTATCGCTGTCCTCTTATAATGGGCTAACATTGTGCCTTGCTTGTGTAATAATTCTGTAATTTGATATGAGCGTTCATGTCGTCATCCACAGCTGACAGTTATGTTTGTCTTTCACTGTCCTTTTTTTCCATTTCCATGCACATTGTTTGTGTTGCGTGGGTGTGTGTGTGTTCAAATTTGCCAATTGTTTTCATTTTGCTTTGTGTTTTTTCTGGTCTCTGACATTCTTTCTAAACAAATAAAACATTTCGCTAACATATTCTACACTGCTTTCATTCTGTGTTTTATTCCTTGTCTTCTTTTGGTTTGTCCATTTGAAGGTCTGTCTGCCAGGGTGGCGTTACAATTATTGTAGACTTATTCGGATTGTTGTTGGGTGCTCGGTAATGGTGAAGTGGAAAGATGTTTCTTTTTTATGCAAACACATTCTTTGCTCTGCCGGGCAATCATCATCCATGGCTCCATGACATGGCTTCATGTGACGTCTCGCATAATAAAATATCCATTAAAGGGTTAAAGTTCAGACAAAGTTTTTTAATTACAAAGACTCCTCTATAACTATCATCATACGATGGGCAGATCGACTGACGGACGGACCGATGAACAATTCTTGGCGCATTCAAAAAGTCAAAGGCCTGAAATGTCATTACATTTTCATTTAATTACTTTTAATGAATGGCAAGGAAGGCAAGGCAACCGAACGTCTGTAGCTTTTGTTTGAATACACGGTTGGGCATCGTTTGATTGTGTCCATAATGGGTTAATGATTATGGCGTTATTTAAATGAGATACTCATATTTATTAATAGTGCGTTTCAAATGACAATCTTGTGTCGTCGTCGTGATATTTGATTTGAAAATTGTATACATTTTTTTAATGATAATTGCCAAGCATTGTTATGGGCAAAGTGTAATTTTCACGCTTCACAGGAAATTATTTAACAATTTTGAACAAATTAAGTTTTTTTTATTTGAGGTATTTTTTTGAACAAATTGCATACCATTGAAGAAAAAATATTGTAGTCTGTATGGAAAAAAAGTCCGTCACTACAAGAAAAAATCTGCTCTGAAAAGGAATGTTCTGGTGTGATGCCAAATGTCCGAACCTTGACACGGTTGAATTTAATTCGTAGATGCAATTTCGCAACAATAGTCGACATAAATACAACTTATCAAGTAAAGACATTTGTAAGCCACATTTTCCAATATGCCTGATGAGCCGCTTAACCAACGGCGAAACGCGTCGCATAGTGGTGGGTTTTCCTTTTCATTGCAACTCCGATCATGTAGCTCATCTCGAAAGAGAAATTAATAAAAACATTTACATGAATGATCTTCGCCCTAAAAAGGCATAAAAACAAAACTCAAAAATTCAGCTTGAGCCCGGCTGGGATTTGACCCTGGTTCCCATGGCATCTGTGTGTCCGGCGCCTTAGCGTTCAAAGCCACCTCCTTATCTTCCTAAGGTTGCACAATATGCATTATAATTTGTAAAAAAAAAGTCGATACAAGAAAAAATCTGCCAAAAGGAATGTTCTGGTGTGATGCCAAATGTCTTGACACGGTTGAATTTATTTTGCATGTATGATAAATACAACTTATCAAGTAAAGACATTTGTAAGCCACATTTCCCAATATGCCTGATGAGCCGCTTAACCAACGGCGAAACGCGTCGCATAGTGGTGTTTCTCTCTGGAAAATATATGTAGCTAATATTTTTTTATTTGAAGGATGAAATGTTGTCAGGGTATTACCAAATACTTTATTTTTGTCGGTTTTTCATGTGTGTCCGTCCGTCGCTGCCATTATAATTTGTAAACACGGGCCACAGTTATGGACAATTATTTTGCATGTATGATGGGTTCACAAATACTTTATTTTTGTCGGTTTTTCGGGTCGCTCCAGAGGCCGCGAATTTTTGCATGGGGAAGGGGATCGGGCCTGTTTTGATAAAGATCGGTCAATATTTAGCGGGTCAAATGGACCCTAACTTTTGTGTGAAAAATTACAAAATTTGTATTATATTGCGTATATATTTACCTCTGAAGGGCATAGACCCGAGAAGTTGATAATATATCCAAGTGGTTGACCTTTAAATTGATACCAATTATATTGTCGTATGTACTCAGATGTGGGAGTTACTCTTAAATATTTACAGGTGCTTATGTATTCAGATATTAATTTGTAACCCTTTACCTGATCGCTTTAAAATGTTCCATGAAGTTCTAGTTATGGTCAAGGATAACGCCTGCAATTTTCGGTGAAGATCAGATAATTATATTGTGATGAAGTGGACCGAAAACTTAATTTTTTGTTATTTTTTTCGAGCCGATCTATAGGCTCCAAGGGGAATAAGAAGATCACAACACATAGGAAGGGAATCTGGACAAGTAATTAGAAGGACAGTACTGAACATTTGTAATAATTGTCGGCCTCTAGTTGGTCCAGATGGTTCAAATATTGCGAAATATTGCCCAAGCTCAAAATATAGATCCACAGAAAGTTAGTTTTTCGTGGAAGTTGTGTAGGGTATCATATGGTCGGCCCCGTCCGACTATACTGCTCCGCTCATTGGTTTTATAATAGACATATACAAACACTTGTTTTCGTGTATATACAATGGTCAAGGAATATACATGGAAGATATGATCTTTAATTTGGCAAAAACCAAATTAAAGGTATTTTAGTTAAAAACTGGGCTAGTATCTTTAAGATACGGGAACCTATTAAAAGACATGGACCTATATTGGCAATTTTATAAGACCATACACCATAAAATTGCAGCTATACGAAAACGTGAACCGATATATCCCACTTAAAATTCTAAACACTCTACAAGTAGTTGCAATGTGTGTGTAAAATGTCAAAGCTCTATCTAAAAATCAATAAGGAAAGTTCAAAATTCTGCGGGGTCGACTATAGAGATGTCCAAACGTACAATATTCTATCAATATAACATACATAGCATCTACATAGATATGCAGTGACGTGCAAAAGTGTACGTTTTCTATTGGACGAAAATATATATGGGAGCTATATCCGAACCGATTTTTAGAAACTTAACACACATCATTCTAGACTTAATTTAGAACGCTATGCCAAATTTCGTGCAAATCGAAAGATATATAGGGACTTTGTTAAATCGGACGAAAATATATATATGTATCTAAATCTGAACCGATTTTCAGGAAACATAACGCATATTATTCTAAATTAAATTCAGTACGCTATGCCAAATTGATGTGTGTTAAGTTTCGTGAAAATCGTTTGGGATTTACATATGGGGCCCATATATGGTTTCGTCCGATTTGAAGTAAATGGTGCACCAAACACACAAAGTTGAGCCGATTGGCACACAATTTGACACAACGTATAAAATAAAATGTGTTTCAAGTTGTGCTGAAATCGGTTCAGATTTAGATATAGCTCCCGTATATATTTTATATACATATATTGTTGTTTTGTAGCACAGTGTTATAAAAGATAAATCTTGCAGCACCATGGACTGAACAACAAAAAAGAGATGGTGCGGTCAGGACAAGGAATATTGTGAGGCCGGAAGAAAGAAACCAACAATGGTGAATTCTTTAGGCTGGGAATAAAACCGGCTAGCAGATTAACACTAGATTGTCGAAGGCGGTCATTTTGACCTTTTTCAATTTCTAGTACAAAAACAATTGTGTATATTATGCGCTATACCTATATTGCCTAAAATCGGTCATTTTGACCTCTTGTGAAATATTAAATAATCAAACTACTTTTATTATGGTATAAAGTAAATTTCTTATATGACCAGATCAGTACAACAACATCGAAAACCGCTTGCTACTCTAGAAATACAACCGAACATACAAATCGGGAAAAATAAATTATATATTTTCAGTCGATTTCACTCTTAGAGTTAACACTTACTTACATTACATTTTGTCCGCGCTGTTTTTTTTCAAAATGGGAAACTCGAGAGCCCTCCCACCGAAAACAAATAATAACAACGTTTAGTATGAGTGTAAATCTATATATATAAAATAGAAAAAAATTTGTTTGTTTGTTTGTATGTTACCGATAGACGCCAAAACCGCTGAACAGATCTTAATGAGATTTACACTGTATGTCGGAGCATGCCTTGAAAGTAACATAGGCTATATAAACTTTTAAAATTCCGCGTGGATGCGGAGCTATAGCATCAATAGTAAACATACCTCAAATTTTCTGAACATGTAATATGCGTTTATCTCAAGAACGGTTACAGATAACGCCTTCAAAATTTATCTGTATATCGTAGGTGTGAATACACATTATTCATAAAAATATGAGCGAGATAAGATCGGTGGAAATTCACTCTCCGTTACACTTAAATAATCTACATGTGGGAAATAAAAAATGTTTTGTTTCTAGACTCAAAACCCGTTGAACTGAATTTACTGAGATTTTTACCGCACATCATGCCATCCGAGGGAAATAATATAGGCTATATAAACTTCCAAAATTTAGAGTGGATGTGGAGTTATCGCATCGAAAGTAATTATACATCTGAACTAATATTCATTTTCTGAACTTTTATCTTAAGAAGGGTTACAGTTTCCCACTTCAAAATTTGTCTGAGTAACTTGGTAGCAAATACGCATCATCCCTATAAAAATTGGAGTGGTACAATAGGGGGAAATGTGTTCCTCACTGCATTTAATTAACCTAAATGTAGAAAATGGAACTCTTTTGGTTGTTGACACAAAAAACGCTAAATAGATTTTACTGAAATTTTCGCAGTAAGTCATGCCAACCCATGTAAGTAAGATAGGCAAGATAAACTTGGAAAATTTGCGATGACGAGGAATTATAGCATCAACAGTAATCATACCTCTAAAATAATATTCATTTTCTATGCATATATTTGAATATCTGAAATAAATCGGCTCATACAAATTTGAATGATACGCAGATAATAACATACTAATCTTAAGAGGACCCCCCATTCTCGGGGTCAAAAATTTTGTTGATATACTAATTAAAGAATGTCCCTACAAAATTTCAAGTGAAAATCGCAAGAACTCTAGAAGATATATCCGATTTATTGTGTCAGCGTCAAGTGACGGCTGAAGGGCTTCTCAAACTTTAAACGCGTTTTTCTCTAAACATTTTTTTGCGAATGGCAGGCACGATAACTCAAAAACTAATAATCCAATCGGTTCCAAATTTTGCAACGTTTCTCTGGGAGTGTATAGCTCTCGTATGAACTAGGATAAAGCCAATCGGTGAAGATCTTCCTTATTTTTTAACTTGGTTTTTGGTAAAAAATCGGCGATTTTCCAAAAATATTTTTTCAAAGGTCCACCATTTTGTTAATTTTAGAGCGAAGTCAATAATCCTAGTTCATACGAGAGCCAGACATGTACTCTTTCTAACACCGTTGGAATTTTCGGATTCCGATGTTCCAGTGAGGAGTTACTGGAGGAGATACGCCATCAAAAATAAGGACTTTTCTTTACTTACAAAAAACAACAACAAAGCAATAACAAAAATTTTTTGTAAATTATTTTTCTTCTCTTTTAAATCTTCAAATATATATGTGCAAAGTTACAAACCTTAACAAGCATTGATATTGATTTACCAGCCCATTGAAAATCTTGAAAAATTAAAATCGAGAATTGGTGGGGTTCCCTTAAGTGACCAGGAATTAACAAAATTGGTCCAAATCGATAATGTTCGACTCATCATTTTTGGTCCTTTTATGTTATTATCAGTAATGATAAAAACCACCAGTTCAGTAATTCCGTTTATATCTGCTGTTTTTCATGTCTCCATTATCTACACATTGGAATAAAATTTGTGTAAAATGAAAGATTTTTGACATTTTAATTCTTACATTTTGTCAATTTGTGAAAAAAAATAAAATTTGTTTTTTTTTTTTAATTTTAAGGGTCGAACCTAAATTCATGCGTATGCGTACGATTTCATTCGCCTCAAAAGTTAAATAGGTACATGTATTTCAATGAATGTTACCCAAATACGCATTGCGTATAAAAATATAAAGATGGAAATTTGCAACTAATTAAATTAAATTAAAATGTTTTCATCATTTTTCCAATCGGCACATAATTATATAAGGCCCTTCCATATTTGGGTAATACGGACGTTCAACAAACCCTACAAAGGTGGGTATTTCAGTGCGCAACGCACTGAATTTAGGTACGACCCTAAAAATACAAATACCATTAAAGAAAAAGACTATGAATTCAACATGGGAGATATCCAAAAGATAAATGCTGATTGTGGAATAAAAGTTATAAAAGTCCGAAATCTGTGGTGGCTTATCATTATAGCTGATATATTTCGAGTATGTATAGAGGAAATGACTAACTCAAAGACCACAAATCTTCGGATTTGATCATGGTTTCTTAAGAATAACAATACTATATCTAGGTTCGGTAAAAATATTATGATGTGATAATGCATTATTGTGAATTTTTCTTGGCAATGAAACAATTAAAAATACATATCTCAAACTTAACATGAGAAAAGGATCCCAATCATATCATGGGGAAATAGTTGAGAATACAGGCATAACAATTGATGTATTGTAAATGAAGGATTTTAGTGGTCTTGGAACGATTAATGAGAAACATGTAAAAATTGGAGAAAATATATTTGTGTGTGGTACTATTACAACCGATTACAAAAGTCATGCTAAATTTGTTTTTAATACTACCACCGTTATTCAAAGATTATTTGTAATCTATTGAATAGAATCAAATATACTAATACATAGGCCGGATGCTGCGAAATTATTACTGATATTACACTACGAAATACCTACAAATAGTTTTCGACGTTAACTATCCAATGTTAATAACTTTAGTATGGGCAGCGAAGCGCCACGGGTTCAGCTAGTAATGTATAAAAATTAAAAAATAAGTTTAAAACAATTCTTTCAGAATGAAGCTATTTTGACCGATTTTAGGTAATATTTACACTCATACTAAATAGGTATATATAAAATTCCAGTCTTTCTAGTGTTAAAGAATGATCACATAGCTGGTTTTTGCATCGGTTGACATATAGATTTTTTATATTCAGAAACATTTCTATACTACAGCAAGTTTCATCCCATACTCCAGTTATACAACATACTTTCGCCTTTGAAAAAGAAATTTCATTTTTCTTTTGTACAGAATTCCATAGCCTTGATAACAGATTTATGTCACTGCGTAGCAGGTGCAGTTGTGTGGGTTTTCATCTCTAATAATGAACGTTTTTGAACTAGTTAGAAAATAGCTTAAGAGTATTTATTGTTCTAATTATGTCATTGCGTGTTTGTGTGTTTATATGTTTTATCTAAGCAAAAACAAAAAAAAAAAAAAAAACATCCCATAAAAGTAGGCAACACATTTGTAACACAAAGGAAGTGCGATAACACATTTATTTATTGTTGTCATTGTTGTGTGCGGCAATTCGCACACACACAGAAACAGAACAATTGATTTCCTGTGAGAAAACGCACATAGCAAAGCATAGGCACTCATACTCACACATTGGTCCTTACACATTCCTATGTGTGTGTGTGGATTTATAAAATTGTATTTGCTGGTATTTTATCGTTATTTCAATCTCTCGTTCGCTCGCTTATTGTTGAATTTAATATTGTTTCATTAGCATAAAAGAAATATTTATATTTTTTTATCATTAAACATATAAAAACAACACCAATAATAATACACATACACTAACCAGCAACTGCCATTGTCATTGCCTCACTTTTCTCTAATTGAGTGTTTATTTCATTGCGGAAAAGATACTGGCGATGACATCACTAATAAACATTGTTAACCTCTTTTTGTGTGTGTGCGTATATATATATATATTTGTGTGTGTGTAGTTGATAAAAAAGAGGACATGGCAGCAGTTATATACGAAAAAAATTATATCTCAAAAAAATATTAACAGCAAACATAAGATTTTGTTGCTGTTTTTGTTGTTGCTGTTGGTTTTGTATCCCTATGCGGGCTTATGTCGACCATTCATAACAACGCTTATTGCAATTTATTTCAACACTGATGGCTTTTGTTTGGCCACCGCTGGTACCGCTTTTTCCTCCAGCCACACACATTGTGCGGCGTTGTACTCCCTGAGGTCTGATAAATCTTTGCAATTTATTTCAGCTCAAATGCCATGCTAACGTGGATTTTTTGGCGATACTTTTTTTCGTTATATCTATATAAAGTCTATCTGTGTGTGTGTGCGTATAGATGTGAGTGTGTGAGATCGTTAACTGTACAATTTTCTCCGTTTACGGTTTTTTTCTCTTTTCCTGATAGCTGGTTTGTTATAACAAAAGTCAACATTTTATAATCTGAATACAAGAAAAGTGAATGGGTATATTCATATCTCGAAATTCTGTTTGTAAAAGTTATTTTAAGTTCGTTATTTGTGTACACGCATTGTTGCAGACCTTGAGGCAATACATATTTTCGTAATCAATCCAAATGTGTTGTCAGGATTTTTTTCTAATTTGACTCAAAAA
The DNA here is from genome assembly GCF_032173495.1 of Musca vetustissima. Classification (NCBI taxonomy): domain Eukaryota; kingdom Metazoa; phylum Arthropoda; class Insecta; order Diptera; family Muscidae; genus Musca; species Musca vetustissima. Next base: position 48,127 of record NW_026876416.1, on the reverse strand, counting down.
TATTGTTAATTGGTAAATCACAATATAGTTGCCTATTCATTTCAGTTGCATCTTATAGTCCTTATATAAAGGTCCTGTCAATTTTGGACATTTTTATGCTCATCAAGCAGTTTCCAGCCAGTAAATTGACATAAATTGGTATAGCTTCAAAAGGGCAAAGCCTCATTTTTCTTTTATTCTGTAAAAATGTAATGGCAGAATTACATACTTTTATTGATAAGTGCAATTTTTCATGGTGGTTCTAGGTGTACCTCAACTGAAATGGTGGTAATTTAGCATGTCGCGTTCTTGGAGGATATAATCTTTACATAACATTTAAAATATTGGTCTATGTTTTGACAAATAAATATATTTTCGAACGATTTTGGTATATATATATAGTAGAAAAGGTCCGGCCCAACCAAAGTTGTTGTAATTTGGCGTTCCGCTTTCTTGGAGGGTGAAACTTTTACAAAATGTATTTAATATACTTTCGATTGCTACTACTTCTAAGATTTTTGTATTGAAAATGTGATTCCTTTTTAATACCCTTCACCACACTGTGGTACAGGGTATTAGGTCTTTGTGCATATGTTTGTAACAGGCAAAATGAATCGAGATACAGTCATCTCCGCTTTACTGTAAGTCGCATAACTGAAAATATCGGATAACTGAAATAGCTTTTGGAGTCAAATATTACAATTTCCTTTCAAATCACTCCGCATTACTGAAAGTCAGGAGAGCGAAAGATAATGATAGAGTATTTTGCGTTGATACGAGGTCCCATAAAATTAACAAACTTTAAGCCTAACTACTTTTAACTATTCTAAGCCTTCAACATGACAACCAAATTTTATATAGGAAATAGGAAATTTTATATAGGAAAATACATTTCTATGTGTAGGTTCCTGGAGGCTATTACATCGTGTAGGAAATACCTTACAGTTGGAGTTGTAATTATTTGGACTTCTTCTTCTGGACATAGCTCTATTTCTAACAAAACATTTTGGCATCACAATACCTTCCTTCACGCTAAATATTAAAAATACCGAAAATGGGTAGGTATCACAATATAAGGGATAGGCGTAACTGGGGGCCATATATTATATATCATTCTCGAACCTGGCCGTTCAAGTTTTTTTTTTACCTCAGTATCCCCCGAAGGTAGAATGATTAAAATAGATTCCTAAATCGTCACAGAATTCCATACTTCGAGTACAGAATATATACACTACTATGGTGGAATGCGAAAACATGTGGATAAGTCCAAAACGCGGAAAAAATCAGTTTACTATTTTAAAATAAACCAGTAAGGAAAGTAGTAAAGTGGACGGGCCGACTATATGATACCCTTCACCACTATGGGTATATTCAACAGATGAATCTTAACAGACGTCGCATTTATAAAAGTTATATATAAAAAGTTATATATGAACTATATAACTTTGGGTTTTTGGTGCACATTTAACTTAAAATCTGACGAAACTATATTTAGGAACTGTATTTAAATTTTAACCAATTTCAACAAAACTTGCCACACGTTCTTTCATAATAACTTCAATAAGTTGTGTAAAATTTTGTGCCAATCGGACCCACGTGGGGAATTCGGTGCAGCATTTATATCTAATTTATAGGTTATACTAAGTTCATTACTAAAGAAATCGGACGAAAATGTATATGGCAGCTATATCTAAATCGTAACCGATTTTCACGAAACTTAACACACATCATTGTAGACTTCACTCAGTACGCTGTACCAAATTTCGTGCGAATAGAAAGATTTATAGGGACTTTGATACACCATTTTCCTTAAATCGGACGAAAATATATATGGTAGCTATATCTAAATCGGAACCGATTTTCACGAAACTTATCATACATCATTCTAGACTTTATTTAGTTCGATATGCCAGATTTCATGCAAATCGAAATACATTTAGGGACTTTGGTACACCATTTTCCTTAAATCGGACGAAAATATATATGGAAGCTATATCTAAATCGGAACCGATTTTCACGAAACTTAACACACATCATTGTAGACTTTATTCAGTACGCTATACCAAATTTCGTGCAAATCGAAAGATAGCTAGGGACTTTGGTGCACTATTTCCCTTAAATCGGACGAATACATATGGGAGCTATATCTAAATTTCAACCGATTTTCACGAAACTTAGCACACATCATTCTAGGCTTAATTCAGTACGATGTGCCAAATTTCGTGCAAATTGAAAGATATTTAAGGACATTGGTGCGCCATTTACCTTAAATCGGACGAAAATATATATGGGAGCTATATATAAAACTGAACCGATTTTCATGAAACTTAGCACACATCATTCTAGGCTAAATTCAGTACGCTGTGCCAAATTTCGTGCAAATCGAAAGATATTTAGGGACTATGGCGCACCATATACCTTAAATCGGACGAAATTATATATGGGAGCTATATCTAAATCTGAACCGATTTTTCCCAATTTTAATAGGGTTCGTCCTTGGGCCAAATAAGTGACGTATGCCAAATTTCATCCAATTCGGATAATAAATGCGACCTGTACTTTGTTTACAATTTAACATGGACAAACAAACAGACAGACGGACGGACATGCATAAATCGACTTAAAAAGTGATTCTCAAAAGGAACCATGTGTCTATCTCGTTTCCCTTTGCCTGTTACAAACATATGCACAAAGACATAATACCCTGTACCACTGTGTTGTGAAGGGTATAAAAAGGGGGTTGCCCCCTTTTTGGGCGAATATTAATAATTTTTGGTAAGAAGATTTGTTACCATATACTACCTTAAAATTCCAAATTACAGCGAATTCGGTTGAAAAACGCGCTCAAGAACCCCAAAATACCGAAAATTAGGGGGGTACTCTTATATGGGGCCATCCGCAAAAATGGGCCTATATTCATAATTTTTCGTGGAGAGTTTTGGTATCTATTAAGAACTCAAAATACTAAATTACAGCCAATTCGGTGGAGGGTACTGTTATATGGGGGCTACCAGAAAAAGTGGACCTATATTTATAATTTTTTGTGGACAAATTTGCAACCCAATAAGAACCCATTGTAGCAAATTTCAGCGAATTCGGTTGAAAAACGTGCTCAAGAACCCCAAAATACCGAAAAGTAGTGGGTACCCTTATATGGGAGCTATGCCTAAACGTGGGCCGATATATCCCAAAAGACAACCCTATGCAAAATTTCAGCACTTTATCTCAATTCCTTTAGAAGATAGCGTGATTACAACAGACGGACGGACGGACATGGCTAGATCGTCTTAGAATTTTACCCTGATCAAGAATATATATACTTTATAGGGTCGGAAATGAATATTTCGATGTGTTACAAACGGAATGACAAAATTAATATACCCTCCATACTATGGTGGAGGGTATAAAAAATTGGCTAGTATCGTTGTATGAAAACTGTTCAAACACACGGTTCGATATTATGCATTTTTGAAATCATTCCATCTATCAAATAATATTTAAAATAGATCTTAGGATTGCAACTGGCAGACGATGTACTTCGTTACAAGCATTACAATTGAAAACATCGGATAACTGAAACAAACATCCAGATTTTTTCCGTTTCAGTAAAGCCGAGTCGAGTGTAGACACATTGTTCTTTTTGAGAATATGCATAGAATCACTTTCTTATGTATGTCCGCCCGTCTGTCCCTAAATATCTTTCGATTTGGACGGTTCAGATTTAGATTTCCCATATATATTTTCATCCGATTTAAGGTAAATGGTTTACCAAAGTCCCTAAATATCTTTCGATTTGCACGAAATTTGGCACAGTGTACTGGGTTAATTCTGTGAATGATGTGTGCTAAGTTTCGTGATAATCGGTTCAGATTTAGATATAGCTCCCATATATATTTTCATCCGATTAAATGTAAATGGTGCACCAAACACGCAATATATTCTTCGATTTGCACGAAATTTGGCATATCGTACTGAATTGAGTCTAGAATGATGTGTGCGTGAAGATCCGTTCAGATTTAGATATAGCTCCCATATATATTTTCGTCAGATTTTACATAAATGGTGCACCAAACTCCTAATGTTTGTCCGATTAACACAAAATTTTGGTTTTTGTTGAAATCGGTGCAGATGCAGATTAAATTTTTAATAGTGCAGCGTACCGAATAGCGTGTATCAATTTTGCTATAAAACGTTTTCCATAAATTTGCCCTACTGTACTCAGACGACTCTAAATTTGCCCGAATGAAATTAAATTTATCATAGGTTGCAAAAAGACATGAGTATGTACCTTCGAGGGAACATTGACATACAATTGTAAGGATACAGTCCAGTCCGACATTACTACATTCCTTACTGGTTTTAATTATCATTGAATAGACAATTTCTTTGATGTAACCCCCATTCTAAGAGAATCGCTATCCATTGCATCAATTGAAAATGTCCTGTGTAGAGTGATTCTCAAATCAAACTAAATAAAGTCCTCTTACGGCCAATGTTCATAAAATATCGAATATATGCTGGCGGAAGAAATTTCCAAGGATACCTCTATTTCGATGTCACATGACAATCTTGCATTATCAGTTCTCTAAAAAAGAAGCCCAAAAGATGATTCTTAATCGCAATAGAAGTAAATTTGGATCATCGATGTATTCTATAATTTGGTGATGGTTTGTTTTCACGCAGAAAATTGTGAACAATCATCCCACGAAAAAGTTCACGAGTAAAATACATTATGCTGACAAATTGATACACAAAGTCACTAAACAACACATGGTCGTACGTAAATTATCTGTACAATTTACGTACGACCATGTGTTGTTTACGTTTATACATTGACTCCAAATGTTATTTCACCAACATATTAATTACGTAAACATGACAGTTAACTTATTATATTCCATTAACTTTATCTTTACAATTTTATTTGTTGAAATGAAATTTTGTTTACTTTTTGACTAAAAGGACAAACAAAAATCAATCAAAAGTTAAACAATTAAATTGTGCCACAGTTTCACTAAAACTGACTTTAGCTCGGACATTATTTGTCGAATGTTGACAAATGAACTGGCCACAAATCAGATCAAACTAACTATGACACTGACAATATGTGGGATGATAAGTGCACACGTGAGTGTGTGTGTGCGTGTTCACTTGTAGTTAACGTAATTGAATATAGTTTTCAAAATTGAATTGAATTGAATGACCGGTGTTATTTGAAGACCACTCACGCTGGCGGTCATTGGAACCTAGCATTCAGCCACTATCGTAGACGTATTTTAGTGTCAATTATTACATGAACTCTGTGATGAGGCTGTGTTGGCTTGTGGTGTTGATTCACTCATAACCAGTCGTCGTCAGTTGTCCAGTGTAATCACTTCCATTGTAAGTGACAACAAATGCTGATTGCTATTTGAACTTGTCACCATAAATTAATACTCTGTCAATTTGAATTGTAATTGGAGAGAGGTAACAATGAAAATAAATTGAATTTGAGAGTTATTAGGGTGGAAAAGAATTTTACCATGGCTGACTGACTGAGTATCTCTTAACTTTGGAGTGCATATTAAAAAAAATTATGTTTATGATTTTTCGACTTTTCGAATGTTTAATAAATTATAGATGGCTGATCGAGCTTGAGTTATTATTGCAACAATGATGATGAAATTCAATAATGATGAAATTCAATGAATTTCGAAATATTGGAAAACAATAAATAAATACAAATATTGACCTCAAACTCGATCAGCCATCTATAATTTATAGAAAACCAGTAAGGAAAGTAGTAAAGTTTTCAGGGAAACTTACCAGAGACTAATTTATATTACATCAGTACGTTGTGTCAATCGGCCTAGCTATGGATCTTTTCACGAAGCTTAGCAACATTATTCTAGACTTAATTCAGTGCCCTATACCAAAATTAGTGCAAATCGAAATATATATTGGGACTTTGGTGCACCAACTACATAAAATCGGACGAAAAAATATATATGATCCGATTTTCACGAAACTTAGCACACGTCATTCTAGCCTTAATTCAGTACACTATGACAAATTTCGTGCAAATCGAATGATTTTCAGAGACTTTGATGCACCAATTACTTTAAATCGGATGCAAATACATATGGGAGCTATATCTAAATCTGAACCGATTTTCACGAAACTTTGCACACATCATTCTAGACTTAATTTAGTACGCTGTGCCGAATTTCGTGCAAATCGAAAGATATATAGGGACTTTGGTACACAATTTACCTTAAATCGGACCAAGATATATATGGGAGCTATATGTAAATCTGAACCGATTTTCACGAAACTTGGCAGACATCATTCTAGACCTTATTCATTACGCTGTGCCAAATTTCGTGCAAATTAAAGGATTTCTAGACTTAATTCGATACGATATGCCAAAATTCGTGCAAGTTAAAAGATTTCCAGGGACTTTGGTGCACCAATTACCCAAAATCGTTCAAAACTATATATGTTCGCTAGATCTAAATCTGAACCGATTTTCATAAAACTTAGCCGCATCATTCTAGACGCAATTCGGTACGTTATGCCAAATTTCGGGCAAATCGAAAGATATATAGAGTCTTTGGTACCTTAAATCGGATGAAAATATATATGGGAGCTATATCTAAATCTGAACAGATTGTCACTAAATCTTGCCCACATCATTCTAGACTGAATTCAGTACGCTATGCCAAAATTCGTGCAAATCAAAATATTTCAACGGACTTTAGTAGACTATTTTCCTAAAATCAGGCGAAGCTATATATGGGAGCTATATCTAAATCTGAACTGATATTCACGAAACTTTGCACACATCATTCTAGACTTAATTTAGTACGCTGTGCCAAATCTCGAGCAAATCGAAAGATATATAGGGACTTTGGTGTTTCGTCCGATTTAAGGTAAATAATCGGACGAAACTATGTATGGGAGCTATATCTAAATCTGAACCGATTTTTCCCAATTTCAATAGGGTTCGTCCTTGGGGCAAACAAATGAGCTGTGCCAAATTTCATCCAATTCGGATCATAAATGTGACCTGTACTTTGTTTACAATTTAACTCCAACAGACAGACGGACGGACGGACATGCATAAATCGACTCAGAAAGTGATTCTATGCATATTCTCAAAAGGAACCATGGGTCTATCTCTATTATTTTTGCCTGTTACAAGCATATGCACAAAGACATAATACCCTGTACCACAGTGTGGTGCAATCAGCGAATGCCACTTCAAACTCGTGGTTCCACCACTTTCGGCTTATTATTTCGATTTAGATTCTTCCATATGGGTTTAGAAGGTATTTTGTGATTTCTCATCATAGGCTAGTCGACAGCTAACCATTATTTTTGATTACGGCAGCACATCTACGAGACATTGAACCTATAAGAAGCTCAGTGTGATCATCGGATATACTATTCTTCACATCCTCAACCTTTGGGAACAATCTCTTTTGATTTTGTTATATTCGCGAGTCTTTGGCATATTTCGGTGTAAGTTTGAGGTTATGTCAAGCCGAAACAATAGCGTTTCAACACATTTGTATAAACAATCCGATCCGTTACTTCATAAATCTCGTAAATATATCGAACTCCATACAAAGAAAAACAACCCAAGACCATTCTGGGGGCCATATATATATTATAAATAACTTTCAAACATCTTGTCATATACAAACATACTTATAGAAGTCACTTGCCGTATAAGAACAAAAAGTTGCAAATACCATTTCATATCAAAAAATGCCTCCGGACAATATTATCGAACTACTTATTGGAAATATTTGTTTTTTTTTGTAAACAAATTCATTGAATTTTAAAAGTATATTTTTGTGACACATCCATTCATGCCATTCAATTCAAGCACTTCACAACAACAAAAACAACAATACAAATTTACCGAATATCAATTCTTTTATTAATAAAAATGAGATTTAATTTTTTGTACAGACGAAACTCATTTCAATACACTCACATCCATTCATATTTATCCCCCAAGTACAATTAATGTTGAAAACAGACATGTTAAACTACGATATATATAACAAATACAACAACAAAAATATATTGATAAACTATTTTGGTTTTTGTATTTTGTTATAATTGTTTTTCATAAGAATCACGAACTCACCTCCCTACTCCAACACAGGCGCAAACACACACATACGCACATTTGTTCGTGAGTCAGTTGGAATGTGTGTCAGTCAGAGCGTTCGCCCGTCGTGTGTATTTGGGTGATATGAATGATAAGTGGGTCCGTCGGTTGGGCTGCTGCTCCTGGGGGTGGTGGTATGATTGATGTTAATTGAACCTATAATTAAATATCACTCATACGTCAGATGGCACTGGCAAATAAAGTGTACGATATTCTTTATTTAATTGTTTATTTTGTCAGATATTTGAGACGATTGAGGGTGGTATACAAATTGTTGGTTGTTGCGTTTTTTATTGTTTCTATAACATTTAACGTAACGTTACATGAGTAGGGTATGACAGCATTGTTTTGGTTCAATGATTTACCAGTTGACTTGTTAGTAAAATTGGACTCAACGACGATGATTCATGGTCTGAGTTATATTAAATGGTCAATATGTTCATATACAAACGAAGTAGTTTTTATACCCCTTACCACACTGTGGTACAGGGTATTATGTATTTGTGCATATGTTTATAACAGGCAAAAGTAAATGTGATAGACACATGATTCCTTTTGATAATATGCATAGAATCCCTTTCTGAGTCGATTTATGCATGTCCATCTGTTAAATGTAAACATCATGTTAAATTGTAAATAAAGTACAGGTCGCATTTATGATCCGATTTGGATAAAATTGGGCACATATCACTTATTTTGTTCAAAGATGAACCAATCGAAAATCGGCTCAGATTTAGATATAGCTCCCATACATAGTTTCATCCGATTTTATGTAAATGGTGCACCAAACTTCCAATATTTGTCCTATTGTGACAACATTTTGCACAGCGTACTGAATTAGATCCAGATAAATTTATGCGAAGTTTTGTTGAAATCGGTTCTAATTTAGATATATCTCCCATATAGTTTCGCCCGATTTTATTTAAATGGTGCATCAAAATGGTTTGTCCGGTCGATACAAAATTTTGCACGCGGTACTGAATTGGATCCAGTTAAATTTATGAGAAGTTTTGTTGAAAACGGTTAAGATTTAGATATAGCTCAAATATATAGTTTTGTCCGATTTTATGTAAATGGCGCACCGAAGTGCTTACGTTGGTTTCATATACACGAAATTTGGCAGAGGGTATAGAATTTAGTCGTTAAGTTAGGGCCAAACTTTGTATACCCTCCCCATGAGGTCGACATTTAAAACACCTGTAATTGCTCGGTAATTAATACAATTTTAGGTAAATTTAGCTCCCATTGAAAAAGAAAATTGAACCCAATTCGGGTAGGAAATAGGCCCATGATCGCCGAAATTCGTAAAAAGTTGACAAACACAGATCAGTTGTAATACTCAATGTGAATATAAAATACCAAATTAAAATCAATTCTGTTGAAAAATGTCAAAAACATACCCTCATCCAAAATATGTCCTTGAAAATATTGACCTCAAAATATTCTACAAAAAAATTGCTGATCCCATTTTATATAGAAACCTCCCGCGAATAAATGCTTTCAACGTATTGGACATAATGAGATCAGTTATCGTAAATATTTCAAACGAATACGACACTTACTTACAATTTATACGAAATGTATTAGTGTACAGGTGAGATAAAAAAACTGTCCGAATGTTGCTCTGCGGCGTCCCATTCCAGGCGAAGAGCTTGCTTGAGGTGATCGACACTTTGGTATTTTTTAGTGCCAACCTTGCTTTCCAAAATACTCCAGACGCAATAGTCCAACGGATTGATATCCGGAGATTTTGGTGCTCGTTGTGCGCTGGAAATAATGCGAGGAACCTCTTTTTGTAACCATTCTTGAGTGGAGCGTGCTGAGAGCGATGGTGCTGAGTCCTGTTGAAAAGTCCATGGTCTGCGGACAAAATGTTTGCGTGCCCAAGGTTTTAATACACCCTCCAGAATATTTTCGCGGTAATATTTGGCATTTATTCTGATGCCACGGTCGAATAAATGCCGACGGCGGCCCACACCATCACCATGGCCGGCGCTTGATTTCTGGTGGCCAACCGGAAGTGCACATTTTCAGCTGACCTCTTTGACAGTAAACACGATCATTTTGTTTGTTTACAAACTGCTGGACAACGAATGTTTTCTCATCGGATTGAACTAAATTCGGCATTTCACCACTTTTGGCCAAGCGAAGCAACTCTTTAGCTCTTTTGAGTATATTTTCTTCCTGTAAGTTCTTGCACTTTTCGGAATTTGAATGGCTTTACCCCGAGCTCAATTAAAATTATAAACAGAATGATTATCAGCCAATAAAACCTACCCGGAGTGATATTGGCAATTCCCTCGCTACTATGAATTCTTCAATTATTCCTTCACCCTTCGTATTACGTCATAAGTGATCGGTCATACGCGTTGAAAGATTGAATGATTAAAAATCATTTAAAATTCTTTTTTAATATTTATTCAGTGGCAGTGACATGCAATTCATGTCATCTGTGTGCAAATGGTGTATATGTGTGTGTGAGTGTAGCTATCATTCTATCGCGTCCACAGTACTATAGACAAACAAATTTAATTATTTTACTTTGTGAAAAGAATATTAAAGAAATTATGTGAATGTTATGTGTGTACATAGCATATGGAGAAACTATCGGGGGAAAATAACCAGTGTCGTTAATGCATTGCACAAATGAAGTTAATTCCATTCATCGTTTGTAAGATATCTTCGTCAAAATAAACTAATAAAATGTCAAAAATTAGTTTACATTTATCGAAATCATTGCACATGATTGTCATCAATTATGTTTTAACGAATATTAAATGTTATTTTATGATCGATAATTTAATTTTATGAAGCATTTGTATAATATACTAACGAAGCCGACTGAAGCTCGGCGCCTTCGATTAATTAAAACTATTCACAAAAATTCCTAGATTTTGCACTTTAAATTTCAGAACAATTACATATCGATATCTCTACTTTTCTCAAACATTTTCATTGGGAACCAGTAAGGAAAGTAGTAAAGTCGGACGGGGCCGACTATATGATACCCTTCACCACTATGGGTATATTAAACAGGACTATTAACATGAAATTGGATGAAATAAAATATGTGATATGTATCTAAATGTGAAATCTACTTAGATCTAAGTACTTAGACAAAAGTATGTAAATCGACTTCAAACAAATATAAATATGACATCCGTTGGGCTATGTCTGTACCTCTAGAAAACGCAACTACATTATTCTATGCTCAATATTGTACGTTGTGCAAAATGTCATGTCAATGTGGCAAACATGAGATATATATATATATATATATGGAACCTATATCCAAATATGAAGCGATTTCGACGAAACATGTTATACTAATTTCAGTACGTTTTGTTCAATTACTTAAAATCAATCTATAATAAAAGGGAGCTATATCTAAATCTCTACCGATTTTCACGAAACATGGCACACATCATTCTGGACTAAATTCAGTACGCTATGCCAAATTTCTTGCAAATCGAAAGATATATGTGGACTTTGGTGCACCATTTACCTTAAATCGGACGAATATATATATATATATATATATATATATATGGGAACTATATCTAAATCTGAACCGACTTTCACGAAACTTAACACACGTCATTCTAGACTCAATTCAATACGCCATGCCAAATTTCGTGCAAATCGAAAGATGTATAGGGACTTTGGTACACCATTTACCTTAAATCCTTAATTCGTGCAAATCCAAGGATATATATGGACTTTGGGGCACCATTTACATGAAATCGGACAAAACTATATATAGGAAACTATATATACGAAACTTTGCAGACATCATTCTAGACTCAATTCAGTACGTCATGCCAAATTTCGTGCAAATCGCAAGATATATGTGGACTTTCGTGCACCATTTACATGAAATCGAACGAAACTATATATGGGAGCTATATCTAAATCTGGACCGATTTTCTCGAAACATGGCACACATCATTCGAGGCTCAATTCAGTACGTTATGCCAAATTTCGTGCAAATCGAAAGATATATAGGGACTTTGGGGCACCATTTACATGAAATCGGACGAAACTATATATGGGAGCTATATCTAAATCTCGACCGATTTTCACGAAACTTGGCAGACATCATTCTAGACCTAAATGATTAGGCTGTACCAAATTTCGTGCAAATCGAAAGATATATAGGGACCGTTTACATTAAATCGGTTAAATATATATATGGGAGCTATATCTAAATCTAAAGCGATTTTTCCCAATTTCAATAGGGTTCGTCCTTGGGCCGAATAAGTGACATGTGCCAAATTTCATCCAATTCGGATCATAAATGCGACCTGTACTTTGTTTACAATTTAACATGGACATACAGACAGACGGACAGACGGGCGTCACACCTTTTGCAGCACTTCGAGGTATTCACCTGAGACCACTAAAGTCGTCCGCGTGTCGCAATACTTTGTTATTACTCCTAGGACCCACATTTCAGGGTAATCCCCATATGGGGGTACTTCTAATATTCGGTAATTTGAAGATTTTGGAAACGTTTTTCAACCTAATCAGTTGTGATTTGGTATTTTTGGTATAGTAAATCTTCCTACTAAAAATTATGATTAGTGGAGAACCGGTAGAGGTACAACACTGGAACGGATTGAAGGTACTACAATAGCATGTTAACGGATAGAGCTGCGATCAAGGTTGAGAATTAGGGTCGATATAAGGTGGTGATTCTGGAAGTCTATATGAAAAGTACTATATGGTATTATATTTGGTACAGTTTAAATAGTTGGGTTATAGGATTGGGCTATATTGGAAGTTTTGGAAATATGTACTAAATTTGGTACAATTTAAATTTTGTAAAGTTTGAGTCTTGTAAAGGTCTTATAAAGTGTGAGTTAGGTCTGGCGGGAGGTGGCCTTCTTTCTAAACTGCTTATTTAGACCATAGTAGCATCTGTTGACCATCACAATCATTCGTTTTATTTATGGCGGTACTAAGTACTATATCGATGTCATCGGTGTAGGCTAGTAACATGTTTTGTTTGATGTACAGAGTGTCATTTCTGTTCACCTTTGCGACTCGTATGAACTTTTCCAGCTTGATCTAAAAAAGATCACACGACAAACTGTCACCTTGTCTAAATCCTCGTTCGGTATTGAAGGGCTCCGATAGGTCATTTCCGACTTTAACTGCTGGCCTTGTGCCACTTAAAGTAATCCTGAATAGTCGTATTAATTTTCCAGGAATGCCGAACGAAGGCATGGCTTTAAACACCTCTGAACGGAATGCAGTTTTATAGTCGACGAATAGGTGGTACGTGTCGATGTGTTTTTCGTGGCTCTTTTCCAGGATTTGGCGCAGAGTGAAACGCTAGTCAATGGTGGATTTGGCAGGTCTGAAGCCGGTCCAATAATATCATTGATCATTGGCTTCAATCGTTCACAAAGCGCACTGGATAGCACTTTATATGCGATGGGAAGAAGGCTAATTCCTCTATAGTTGGCACATATCGTCTTGGATCCTTTTTTGTGCACGGGACACAGAATATTGAGGTTGCATTCCTTTAGCCAAACTGTACTAATCAGCTGGCTTCTGCTGCTTAGTTGTTCTTGAGCCGATTAATTGTTTTTATGACCTCATCTTGGCTAGGTGGTATACACATCTCTTGTTGGTTCTGGGGTATCTTCTTCACTATTTGATACCAGAAGCTTTTCAAAATGCTCCTTCTAGATCCTCAACACGCTGTCTGTATCTGTCAACAGGTTTCCTTCTTCGTCTCTACAGGAAGATGTGCCTGCACCAAAGTCTTCGGTTTGGTGTTTTACTCTTTGGTAAAATTTTCGGACTTCATTCTGACTCCTGTACGTCTCAATTTGCCCACGTTTTTCTTGTTCTTTTTTCTGAAAATACGTTTCTCCTCTCTCATTTTCTCCCGATAATTCCCCATCACATTACGTGTTGCTACTGTCTGCAGGGTTGCCCTATACGCTGCATTTTTCACATCAGTAGCATTACGACACTCCTGTACCACGGTCTTTGGTACCCAAGTGTTGCTTTTGCTTCAGTTTGTAGGGAGTGGGCAATTCTTTGCCATTGTGCTTCTATACTATTATCGGCACAAGGAGTGCTTTCGTCAGGCAGGTGGGTAGGTTGAGCGGAGTAGGCTTCTGCCATATGTTGTGTTTGCAGGTTTTTGACGTCGAGGTTCCGTGTTGTGTTAATTCGCACCTTTGCTGCAACATTAAGACGAGTGCGAACCTTGGCTGCTACAAGGTAGTGGTCCGAATCGATATTCGCTCCTCGAATCGATCGAACGTCTAATACACTGGATGAATGCCCTTCGTCTATCACAACATGATCAATTTTATTTCTCGTTGTTTGATCAGGAGAAATCCAGATGGCCAAATGAACTGGCCACAAATCAGATCAAACTAACTATGACACTGACAATATGTGGGATGATAAGTGCACACGTGTGTGTGTGAGTGTTCACTTGTAGTCAACGTAATTGAATATAGTTTTCAAAATTGAATTGAATTGAATGACCGGTGTTATTTGAAGACCACTCACGCTGGCGGTCATTGGAACCTAGCATTCAGCAACTATCGTAGTCGTATTTTGGTGTCAATTATTACATGAACTCTGTGATGAGGCTGTGTCGGCTTGTGGTGTTGATTCACTCATAACCAGTCGTCGTCAGTTGTCCAGTGTAATCACTTCCATTGTAAGTGACAACAAATGCTGATTGCTATTTGAACTTGTCGCCATAAATTAATACTCTGTCAATTTGAATTGTAATTGGAGAGAGGTAACAATGAAAATAAATTGAATTTTAGAGATATTAGGGTGGAAAAGAATTTTGCCATGGCTTCGAATGCGTATCTATTAACTTTGGAGTGCATATTTAAAAAAAAATTATGTTTATGATTTTTCGACCTTTCGAATGTTTAATAAATTATAGATGGCTGATAGAGCTTGAGTTATTATTGCAACAATGATGATGAAATTCAATAATGATGAAATTCAATGAATTTCGAAATATTGGAAAACAATAAATAAATACAAATATTGACCTCAAACTCGATCAGCCATCTATAATTTATAGAAAACCAGTAAGGAAAGTAGTAAAGTCGGACTGGGCCGACTATATGATACCCTTCACCACTTTGGGTATATTCTACAAATGTATCCTATCTGAACCGATTTCAGGGAAACTTACCAGAGACTAATTTATATTACATCAGTACGTTGTGTCAATCGGCCTAGCTATGGATCTTTTCACGAAGCTTAGCAACATTATTCTAGACTTAATTCAGTGCCCTATACCAAAATTAGTGCAAATCGAAATATATATTGGGACTTTGGTGCACCAACTACATAAAATCGGACGAAAAAATATATATGATCCGATTTTCACGAAACTTAGCACACGTCATTCTAGCCTTAATTCAGTACACTATGACAAATTTCGTGCAAATCGAATGATTTTCAGAGACTTTGATGCACCAATTACTTTAAATCGGATGCAAATACATATGGGAGCTATATCTAAATCTGAACCGATTTTCACGAAACTTTGCACACATCATTCTAGACTTAATTTAGTACGCTGTGCCGAATTTCGTGCAAATCGAAAGATATATAGGGACTTTGGTACACAATTTACCTTAAATCAGACCAAGATATATATGGGAGCTATATGTAAATCTGAACCGATTTTCACGAAACTTGGCAGACATCATTCTAGACCTTATTCATTACGCTGTGCCAAATTTCGTGCAAATTAAAGGATTTCTAGACTTAATTCGATACGATATGCCAAAATTCGTGCAAGTTAAAAGATTTCCAGGGACTTTGGTGCACCAATTACCCAAAATCGTCCAAAACTATATATGTTCGCTAGATCTAAATCTGAACCGATTTTCATAAAACTTAGCCGCATCATTCTAGACGCAATTCGGTACGTTATGCCAAATTTCGGGCAAATCGAAAGATATATAGAGTCTTTGGTACCTTAAATCGGATGAAAATATATATGGGAGCTATATCTAAATCTGAACAGATTGTCACTAAATCTTGCCCACATCTTTCTAGACTGAATTCAGTACGCTATGCCAAAATTCGTGCAAATCAAAATATTTCAACGGACTTTAGTAGACTATTTTCCTAAAATCAGGCGAAGCTATATATGGGAGCTATATCTAAATCTGAACTGATATTCACGAAACTTTGCACACATCATTCTAGACTTAATTTAGTACGCTGTGCCAAATTTCGAGCAAATCGAAAGATATATAGGGACTTTGGTGTTTCGTCCGATTTAAGGTAAATAATCGGACGAAACTATATATGGGAGCTATATCTAAATCTGAACCGATTTTTCCCAATTTCAATAGGGTTCGTCCTTGGGCCAAACAAATGAGCTGTGCCAAATTTCATCCAATCCGATCATAAATGTGACCTGTACTTTGTTTACAATTTAACTCCAACAAACAGACGGACGGACAAACATGCATAAATCGATTCAGAAAGTGATTCTATGCATATTCTCAAAAGGAACCATGGGTCTATCTCTATTATTTTTGCCTGTTACAAGCATATGCACAACGACATAATACCCTGTACCACAGTGTGGTGAAGGGTATAAAAATCGATACAATCAGCGAATGCCACTTCAAACTCGTGGTTCCACCACTTTCGGCTTATTATTTCGATTTAGATTCTTCCATATAGGTTTACAAGGTATTTTGTGATTTCTCATCATAGGCTAGTCGACAGCTAACCATTATTTTTGATTACGGCAGCACATCTACGAGACATTGAACCTATAAGAAGCTCAGTGTGATCATTGGATATACTATTCTTCACATCCTCAACCTTTGGGAACAATCTCTATTGATTTTGCTATATACGCGAGTCATTGGCATGTTTCGGTGTATGTTTGAGGTTATGTCAAGCCGAAACAATAGCGTTTCAACACATTTGTATAAACAATTCGATCCATTACTTCATAAATCTCGTAAATATGTCGAACTCCATACAAAGAAAAACAACCCAAGACCATTCTGGAGGCCATATATATATATATATATATTATAAATAACTTTCAAACATCTTGTCATATGCAAACATCCTTATATAAGTCACTTGCCGTATAAGAATAAAAAGTTGCAAATACCATTTCATATCAAAAAATGCCTCCGGACAATATTATCGAACTACTTATTGGAAATATTTGTTTTTTTTTTTGTAAACAAATTCATTGAATTTTAAAAGTATATTTTTGTGACACATTCTTTCATGCCATTCAATTCAAGCACTTCACAACAACAAAAACAACAATACAAATTTACCGAATATCAATTCTTTTATTAATAAAATGAGATATAATTTTTTGTACAGACGAAACTCATTTCAATACACTCACATCCATTCATATTTATCCCCCAAGTACAATTAATGTTGAAAACAGACATGTTAAAATACGATATACATATAACAAATACAACAACAAAAATATATTGATAAAATATTTTGGTTTTTGTATTTTGTTATAATTGTTTTTCATAAGAATCACGAACTCACATCCCTACTCCAACACAGGCGCGAACACACACACGCACATTTGTTCGTGAGTCAGTCAGAGCGTTCGCCCGTCGTGTGTATTTGGATGATATGAATGATGAGTGGGTCCGTCGGTTGGGCTGCTGCTCCTGGGGGTGGTGGTATGATTGATGTTAATTGAACCTATAATTAAATATCACTCATACGTCAGATGGCACTGGCAAATAAAGTGTACGATATTCTTTATTTAATTGTTTATTTTGTCAGATATTTGAGATGATAGAAGGTGGTCTACAAATTGTTGGTTGTTGCGTATTTATATTGTTTCTATAACATTTTATGTAAGGTTAAATGAGTAGGGTATGACAGCATTGTTTTGGTTCAATGATTTACCAGTTGACTTGTTAGTAAAATTGGACTCAACGAAGATGATTCATGGTCTGAGTTGTATTAAATGGTCAATATGTTCATATACAAACGAAGAAGTTTTTATACCCTTCACCACACTGTGGTACAGGGTATTATGTATTTGTGCATATGTTTGTAACAGGCAAAAGTAAACGAGATAGACACATGATTCCTTTTGATAATATGCATAGAATCACTTTCTGAGTCGATTTATGCATGTCCATCCGTTAAATGTAAACATCATGTTAAATTGTAAACAAAGTTCAGGTCGCATTTATGATCCGATTTGGATAAAATTGGGCACAAGTCACTTAATTTAACCAAAGATGAACCATATCGAAAATCGGCTCAGATTGAGATATAGCTCCCATACATAGTTTCATCCGATTTTATCTAAATGGTGCACCAAACTTCCAATATTTGTCCTATTGTGACAACATTTTGCACAGCGTACTGAATTAGATCCAGATAAATGTATGGGAAGTTTTGTTGAAATCGGTACTAATTTAGATATATCTCCCATATAGTTTCGCCCGATTTTATTTAAATGATGCATCAAAATGGTTTGTCCGGTTGATACAAAATTTTGCAGGCGATACTGAATTGAATCCAGTTAAATTTATGAGAAGTTTTGTTGAAAACGGTTAAGATTTAGATGTAGCTTAAATATATAGTTTCGTCCGATTTTATGTAAATGGCGCACCGAAGTGCTTACGTTGGTTTTCATATACATGAGGTCGACATTTAAAACACCTGTAATCGCTCGGTAATTAATACAATTTTAGGTAAATTTAGTTTAGCATAGACGGTGATGAAAATCGGTTGCTTTTCTCATAAAATATTTCCCTGAAGATGACTGCCGAAGACAGTCGAAATATTGGAAAATAAAAATAAACAAAAAAAGAAAAACATAAACAACGAGTTTTTCAATTGA
This sequence comes from Musca vetustissima, assembly GCF_032173495.1. Lineage (NCBI taxonomy): Eukaryota > Metazoa > Arthropoda > Insecta > Diptera > Muscidae > Musca > Musca vetustissima. Next base: position 29,111 of record NW_026876416.1, on the reverse strand, counting down.
CCTAGAGCCAAAACAAAAATCCACAAGAATTAAATTTAGTTCCCATTGAAAAAGAAATTGAACCCAACTCGGGTAGGAAATTGGCCCATAATCCCCGAAATACGTAAAAAGTTGGCAAATATAGATCAGTTGTAATACTCAAAGTGAACATAAAATACCAAATTAAAATCAATTCTGTTGAAAAATGTCAAAAACATACCCTCATCCAAAATATGTCCTTGAAAATATTGACCTCAAAATATTCTACAAAAAAATTGCCTCCCGCGAATAACTGCTTTCAACGTATTGGACATAATGAGATCTGTTATCGTAAATATTTCAAACGAATACGACACTTACTTACAATTTATACGAAATGTATTAGTGTACAGGGTGAGATAAAAAATCTGCCCGAATGTTGCTCTGCGGCGTCCCATTCCAGGCGAAGCGCTTGCTTGAGGTGATCGACACTTTGGTATTTTTTAGTGCTAACCTTGCTTTCCAAAATACTCCAGACGCAATAGTCCAAAGGATTGATATCCGGAGATTTTGGTGCTCGTTGTGCACTGGAAATAATGCGAGGAACCTCTTTTTGTAACCATTCTTGAGTGGAGCGTGCTGAGAGCGATGGTGCTGAGTCCTGTTGAAAAGTCCATGGTCTGCGGCCAAAATGTTTGCGTGCCCAAGGTTTTAATACACCCTCCAGAATATTTTCGCGGTAATATTTGGCATTTATTCTGATGCCACGGTCGAATAAATGCCGACGGCGGCCCACAACATCACCATGGCCGGCGCTTGATTTCTGGAGGCCAACCGAAAGTGCACATTTTCAGCTGACCTCTTTGACAGTAAACACGATCATTTTGTTTGTTTACAAACTGCTGGACAACGAATGTTTTCTCATCGGATTAAACTAAATTCGGCATTTCACCACTTTCTGCCAAGCGAAGCAACTCTTTAGCTCTTTTGAGTATATTTTCTTCCTGTAAGTTCTTGCACTTTTTGGAATTTGAATGGCTTTATCCCGAGCTCAATTAAAATTATAAACAGAATGATTATCAGCCAATAAAACCTACCCGGAGTGATATTGGCAATTCCCTCTCTACTATGAATTCTTTAATTATTTCTCCACCGTCATACTACGTCATAAGTGATCGGTCATACGCGTTGAAAGATTGAATGATTAAAAATCATTTAAAATTCTTTTTTAATATTTATTCAGTGGCAGTGACATACAATTCATGTCATCTGTGTGCAAATGGTGTATATGTGTGTGTGAGTGTAGCGATCATTCTATCGCGTCCACAGTACTATAGACAAACAAATTTAATTATTTTACTTTGTGAAAAGAATATTAAAGAAATTATGTGAATGTTATGTGTGTACATAGCATATGGAGAAACTATCGGGGGAAAATAACCAGTGTCGTTAATGCATTGCACAAATGAAGTTAATTCCATTCATCGTTTGTAAGATATCTTCGGCAAAATAAACTAATAAAATGTCATTAATTAGTTTACGTTTATGGAAATCATTGCACATGATTGTCATCAATTATGTTTTAACGAATATTAAATGGAACCTATATCCAAATATGATTTTATGATTTTGTTCATATATCTATCTCTAATTTTCATGAAACATGGCACACATTTCTGGACTAAATTCAGTATATGCCAAATTTCTTGCAAATCGAAAGCCGACATTTACCTTAAAACGAAGCTATATCGGCGCAACACACGTTCGATAATCTATATCTCTACTTTTCTCAAACATTTTCATTTGGAAAAACCGTCCCCATGAAATTGGAACAACCGAAAGAACATTTAATTAAAAAAAATTGATCCATCAGTTGGTAACCTATGATTTTCCATACATTTTCGACATCATTATAACTTCCTCCAAATTCGTCACACCTTTTGCAGCACTTCGAGTTATTTCATCCATAAATGACTTTGTTTACCATGGACATAAAGACCAGACGGGCGTCACACCTTTTGCAGCACTTCGAGGTATTCACCTGAGACCACTATAATACTTTGTTATTACTCCTAGGACCCACATTTCAGGGTAATCCCCATATGGGGGTACTTCTAATATTTGAAGATTTTGGAAACGTCTTTCAACCTAATCAGTTGTGATTTGGTATTTTTGGTATAGTAAATCTTCCTACTAAAAATTATGATTAGTGGAGAACCGGTAGAGGTACAACACTGGAACGGATTGAAGGTACTACAATAGCATGTTAATAGAGCTGCGATCAAGGTTGAGAATTAGGGTCGATATAAGGTGGTGATTCTGGAAGTCTATATGAAAAGTACTATATGGTACTATATTTGGTACAGTTTAAATAGTTGGGTTATAGGATTGGGCTATATTGGAAGCTTTGGAAATATGTACTAAATTTGGTACAATTTAAATTTTGTAAAGTTTGAGTCTTGTAAAGGTCTTGTAAAGTGTGAGTTAGGTCTGGCGGGAGGTGCCCTTCTTTCTATACTGCTTATTTAGACCATAGTAGCATCTGTTGACCATCACAATCATTCGTTTTATTTATGGCGGTACCAAGTACTATATCGATGTCATCGGTGTAGGCGAGTAACATGTGTTGTTTGATGTACAGAGTGTCATTTTTGTTCACCTTTGCGACTCGTATGAACTTTTCCAGCTTGATCTTAAAAAGATCACACGACAAACTGTCACCTTGTCTAAATCCTCGTTCGGTATTGAAGGGCTCCGATAGGTCATTTCCGACTTTAACTGCTGGCCTTGTGCCGCTTAAAGTAATCCTGAATAGTCGTAATTATTTTCCAGGAATGCCGAACGTAGACATGGCTTTAAACACCTCTGAACAGAATGCAGTTTTATAGTCGACGTATAGGTGGTATATGTCAATGTGTTTTTCGTGGCTCTTTTCCAGGATTTGGTGCAGAGTGAAACGCTCATCAATGGTGGATTTGCCAGGTCTGAAGCCGCATTGGTATGGTCCAATAATGTCATTGATCATTGGCTTCAATCGTTCACAAAGCACACTGGATAGCACTTTATATGCGATGGGAAGAAGGCTAATTCCTCTATAGATGGCACATATCGTCTTGCCTCCTTTTTTGTTGCACGGGACACAGAATATTGAGGTTGCATTCCTTTAGCCAAACTGTACTAATCAGCTGGCTTCTGCTGCTTAGTTGTTCTTGAGCCGATTAATTGTTTTTATGACCTCATCTTGGCTAGGTGATATACACATCTCTTATTGGTTCTGGGGTATCTTCTTCACTATTTGATACCAGAAGCTTTTCAAAATGCTCCTTCTAGATCCTCAACACGCTGTCTGTATCTGTCAACAGGTTTCCTTCTTCGTCTCTACAGGAAGATGTGCCTGCACCAAAGTCTTCGGTTTGGTGTTTTACTCTTTGGTAAAATTTTCGGACTTCATTCTGACTCCTGTACGTCTCAATTTGCCCACGTTTTTCTTGTTCTTTTTTCTGAAAATACGTTTCTCCTCTCTCATTTTCTCCCGATAATTCCCCATCACATTACGTGTTGCTACTGTCTGCAGGGTTGCCCTATACGCTGCATTTTTCACATCAGTAGCATTACGACACTCCTGTACCACGGTCTTTGGTACCCAAGTGTTGCTTTTGCTTCAGTTTGTAGGGAGTGGGCAATTCTTTGCAATTGTGCTTCTATACTATTATCGGCACAATGAGTGCTTTCGTCAGGCAGGTGGGTAGGTTGAGCGGAGTAGGCTTCTGCTATATGTTGTGTTTGCAGGTTTTTGACGTCGAGGTTCCGTGTTGTGTTAATTCGCACCTTTGCTGCAACATTAAGACGAGTGCGAACCTTGGCTGCTACAAGGTAGTGGTCCGAATCGATATTCGCTCCTCGAATCGATCGAACGTCTAATACACTGGATGAATGCCCTTCGTCTATCACAACATGATCAATTTGATTTCTCGTTGCTTGATCAGGAGAAATCCTGGTGGCCTTGTGTATATCGAGATGCTTGAATCTGGTGCTACAAACTACATTATTTTGTGCTGCCGCAAAGTCAGTCTGCCGTTGTCGAATGTTTCTTCATGAAGGCTGAATTTTCCGACTGTGGAACCAAAGATATTTTCTCTTCCGATTTTTGCATTAAAATCTTCTAGCAGAATTTTACTGTCATGGCCAGGGCTGTTTCTAGGCTCACGTAAAATATGTCTTTGGTCTGCTCATCTTTGTCTTCGGTCGGAGCATGGACACAAATAAGACTGATGTAGAAGAACTTCGCTTTTAAACGGATTATAGCAATTCGCTCATCGACTGAAGTGAATCTGGAGACAAGGTCTTTTATTCTCGTGTTAACCATAAATCCTCAGCCAAATTCATGTCTCGTTTCATGGTATGGCAGAGGGACCAAGATACGCCTGGGCTTCGCCTCTATCATCCCCTATGCAAAGATTTGTACTTATGCGTACTAAATTTGGTACAATTTGGGTGTAACGGTAGAGCTGGAATCCTGAAATTTGAAATTAGGCTCACTGTTGGGGTGTAGGATTGGGGTATGTAAGAGATTTTGGAAAATTGTACTAATGTGTCCTAAATGGTATCAAATGTTGATTTTGGCGAACCGATAGAGCTGGAATCTTGAAATTTTATGTTAGGATCGCTGTTGGGGTGTAGGATTGGGCTATGTACGAAGTTTTGAATGCATACTAATGTGTTCTAAATAGTACTTAATTTGATACAATTATATTTGGGTGAAACTGAAATCCTGAAATTGGGAAATATGATTTCTATTAATGTGTACTAAATTTGGAAAAATAAAATTTGGGTGAACCTATAGAGCTCGAATCACGAAATTCGGAATTAGTTTCGAAAATAAATACTACAAGTGTACGAAAGATAATAAATGGTACCAAAATTAGTATAGACCTAGATTTCTGTTGCGGTCAGAATTGGTATGCAGTACTTTTGGAAATACGTTCCATAAGAGAACAAATAAAGTAAATGGTACTAGGATTTTAATTATGGTCATCGTGTGTAGTTTGATTAGCTCTCACATTCTCCTACAAAGTTGTGGGTTTATGCTAGTTTTGATATATTCTCCATCAGGAAAAGGACTATTCCAATTATTTACAAACAGGCTGGTAAATAAATAAATTGATATATGTTTCGTCATTTTAGGAAAAACAATTTTTAAGAAATTTTATGAATTTTTTATGAGCATCCGCTAAAATCGGATGCGCAGAAAAAGTTTATGTGATTTGGGGCAAATTTCATTTCAAGATTTGGAATGAAATATGTACAAATTTGGCAATATTGCCATAAAAATGCTCTAACTTATTTATTTTGAGAATTTACAGATGTAGATATAATATAACATTTATACTGTAGTGGAAAATATAAAATATTTAATTTGTGTCAATATTTGTTATAATTGATCAAAATTGTCATCCATTAGCATCCGCATATGACAGAGATTTAGTCTACTAAATTTATATTACTGACAAATATGATTTCAATCTGTCGTTTAGTTAACTTTTTTCTTTACTCCACAATTAATATTTTGAATATTAATAACATTTTGAATTATTAACTATATAGGCATTCATTTATATTCATCGTATTATGGATGTAGGTATATCTTTTGTAAACAATAAAATATGATAAATTAATGTTGAAACAAAAATTTTGTTGTATTTTGCAACAAAATACGGCTTTCCACTTAATTATTGTGTTAATAATTTATGATAATGTTTCTTTCTACTGCATCTGTCACATGTTTATCTCTGGCCTGTCATAAATATTGATGCTACTTTCTGAGCCATATAATCAGCCGGCAAACAATAAATATTTTATTTATCTATTTCAACAATAACAAAGGAGTGAGAAGGGGGCATAGAGAGCGGAGAGCAGAGACGTCAAACATAATTTTCTGAATTGGTGATATGTTTGTATGAACATACTATAATGAATGAAATGGTAGCTAGGAGGATGAAACGACCTCCCTGTGTACGCTTTGTGAATGTACAGTGTAGTGGAACGAGGACAATGATAATGACGATGAAAAGGTATCAAAAAGCACATCAAAAGCAATTAATCATTATGGAAATGATGAATACATTGTCAAAAGAGCCAAAGCGAAACCCAATAAAACCAAACCAGAACTAGATAATGAAATTTTATAATTTATTATGAAAATTTTTACAAAAGCTAGGAAATTTATTTAAATTACTGCCAGATACTGATACGATAACTTAAGGGCATGTTGGTTGGCATGGCAAACACTTTATAGATATTGTCGTTGCACAAAATATATTCGTTATGTGATAAATAGATAACAATACGTATTATTCGCAATTGTTTATAGATTGATTAATTGTAATTAATATTGAAGGGGGAGATATACAAAAAAATTGTAACAGTTTGCCATTGTTTAGGGTGTACGTATTTCCACCGAAGTTACTGTGATTTGGTGTTCTGAATTTTACGAAGCTTTGCAATCGGCATATGCTCACATATTACTGTGATTGTTTTTTTAAATACAATTCATTAATAATTTTTATACCCTCCACCATGGTATGGAGGGTATATTAATTTTGTCATTCCGTTTGTAACTCATCGAAATATTCATTTCCGACCCTATGAAGTATATATATTCTTGATCAGGGTAAAATTCTAAGACGATCTAGCCATGTCCGTCCGTTTGTCCGTCTGTCCGTCCGTCTGTTGTAATCACGCCATCTTCTGAAGGAATTGAGATAGGGTGCTGAAATTTTGCATAGGTTTGTCTTTTGTCTGCAGGCAGGTCAAGTTCGAAGATGGGATATATCGGTCCACGTTTAGGCATAGCTCCCATATAAGGGTACCCCCAAATTTTCGGTATATTGGGATTCTTGAGCGCGTTTTTCAACCGAATTCGCTGAAATTTGCTACATGGGGTTCGTATTGGGTACTAAATGTCTCCACAAAAAATTATAAATATAGGTTCATATTTTGGGATAGCCCCCATATAAGGGTACCCCCAATTTTGCGGTATTTTGGGGGGTTTGATCGCATTTTTCTACCGAATTCGCTGAAATTCGGTACTTTGAGTTTTTATTGGGTAGCAAATCTCTACACCAAAAATTTTAAATATAGGTCAATTTTTTCGGGTAGCCCTCATATAAGGGTACCCCCCAATACTCGGTATTTTAGGGTTCGTGAGCGCGGTTTTAAACCGAATTCGCTGAAATCTGGTGTATTGAGTTCTTATTGGGTACCAAATGTCCCCACTAAAAATTATAAATATATGTCCACTTTTTCGGGTAGCCCCCATATAAGGGTACCTCCCAATTTCTAGTTTTTGAGGGATTTTGACCGGGTTTTTTCACCGAATTGGCTGTAATTTAGTAATTTGAGTTCTTATTGGGTAGCAAATCTCTCCACAAAAAATTATAAATATATGCCAATTTTTTCGGCTAGCCCCCATATAAGCGTACCCGCAATTTTCGATATTTTGAGGTTCCTGAGCGCGTTTTTATATAACCCCCTTTTTATATTAAAATAGTTATCTGATTTGTTCCGTGTGTTGCGGTTGGGTAGTCGTTACGGGGAATAGTCAATTTTTACCCCACAAGGCTATTTAGCCATCTGTTGTAAGCATTCCGCCTTCTAAAGATATTGTGATAAAAAACTCTAACTTGACAATAATGAAATATATCGGCAGACATTTAGGCATCTCCTCAATATTGTGATTAAAATATTGGGTTAAAAATTGGCATATACCGATCATTAATTAGGCAAAGCCTCATATAATGATATCCCAAAATATTCACTATTTCCTACACTATGTAATCAATATTGGTCCCCCTTTAGGCATAGCCTCATATAACTTTGTAATCTATATTACAGTAGTTTGAGGATTTTAAACTCTACTCAGTATCAGTCCACTTTTTGGATCTTACAGATTTTGGGAAAATTTCATAGTAAAAATTGCTGAAGTTTGTATTTGGTGTACATAATGGTTTACATATTGGTATATGTCCACTTGTAGAATTATCGGCATATGCCCACTTTTTGGTAGGTTTTCCTTATATTTTTATTGCATGTATCTGTTAGTATAACTATGTTGGAGGGTATCCTTAGTTCGGCCCGGCCGAACTTAACGCTTTTTCACTTGTTCAATTTTGGTTAGTATATCATTTTATTCTGAAGGAAATAATAATGGCTATATGATAACCTTCACCACTTTTTTATATGTTCCGATTTAAACCAAGAATAACAAATGTCATATTGTAATGATTTGTACCTATATGTGCAACAATCTTTCGATACAATAGACGTAGCATCAATAAAATCGGACGAAATTTAATATGGATAGATATATGAACCCATTTTAATAAAATTTTATGACAAAATTATGTATAAGAGCCATATGAAACCAGTAAGGAAAGTAGTAAAGTCGGACGGCTATATGATACCCTTCACCACTTTGGGTATATTGTACATATGTATACTTACAACTGCGTGTCAAGGTTCCCCCAAAGGAACATACTCATGTCTTTCTGCAACCTATGCTAAATTTAATTTATTCGGTCGTCTGCGTACCATGGAACAAATTTAACACACATCGTTCTAGACTTAATTCAGTAGGCTATGCCAAATTTCGTGCAAATCGAAGGATATAAAAAGACTTTGGTGCACTATTTACCTAAAATCAGACGGAAATATATATGGTAGCTATATAAATCTGAACCGATTTTCACGAAATTTAACACACATCGTTCTAGACTTAATTCAGCTCAAATAATCTCATTACTGGAATATTAATTGAGTACGCTATGCCAAATTTCGTGCAAATGGAAGATTATATAGGGTCTTTGGTGCACCATTTACCTTAAATCGGTCGAAAATATATATGGGAGCTATATCTAAATCAGAAGCAATTTTCTCGAAACTTGGCACACGTCATTCTAGACTTAATTCATTACACGATGCAAAATTTCGTGCAAATCGAAAGATATATAAGGACTTTGGTGCAAAATTCACTTAAAATCTGACAAATCTATATATGGGAGCTATATCTAAATCTGAACCGATTTTCACGAAACTTAGCACACAATATTCTGTACCTTAGTTAGTACTCTATGTCAAATTTCGTGCAAATCGATGGTGCACCATTTACCTTAAATTGGACGAATCTATATATGGGAGCTATATCTAAATCTGAACCGATTTTCTCGAAACTTGGCACACATTATTCTGGACCTAATTCAGTACTCTATGCCAAATTTTGTGCAAATCGAAGGATATATAGGGACTTTGGTCCCCATTTACATTAAATCGGACGAAAATATATATGGGAGCTATATCTAAATATGAACCGATTTTTCCCAATAGGGTTCGTCCTTATGTCAAATAAGTGACTTATGCCAAATTTCATCCAAATCGTATCATAAATGCGACCTGTACTTTGTTTACAATTTAACATCTACAGACGGACGGACGGGCGGACTGACGGACATGCATAAATCGACTCAGAACGTGATTCTATCTCAAAAGGAACCATGCGTCTTTCTCGTTTCCCTTTGCCTGTTACAAACATATGCACAAAGACGTAATACCCTGTACCACAGTGTGGTGAAGGCTATAAAAATGTATCGATTTGATCGAAAATTAACTTGTGCCAATAGTTAAAAAGTCGTAAAGTTCGGCCGGGTCGAACCCTCCAACATATTTTGGACATTTTAGATACCTGTAATCGCTCGGACATTTATAATTTTTATAATTTTTGGTAGAAAAATTTGACACTCAGTGAGAAAGACATTACAGCCAATTCTGACAAAAAACGGCCCATTATCCCCAAAATACCGAATAATGTCCAGTACCGTTAATATGTATTCAATTCAATATTTATAAATTTTTTAGGCAATGCTCCACATAACGTTACATCCTAAATTTCTGTATTTTGGGCAGCTTGGGCGCGTGCTTCAACTATCGGTATTTTGAAGGCTTAAGCCGCATTTTCCCACCCCACTTTGTCAGTATTTTGAAGGTTTTTGCTCGATTTCCGCATTGGAGGGTAAAACAAATTTTGTGCGGAAAATTGTTGTGGAATAAAAGTTCCACACCTTTTTCGGCATTCGGTACTACGACATAACGCAATAACATACTCCCCAAATAAATGTCTAGATCGACTTAAGGAATTTAGAATACTCATCACGTGGGTATAACAAGTTCGGTAGGAACATTTGCAACTCAATTTGAATTCAAAATACCACACTCCCCTAAAGACTTCTAGGCGCAATACGGTATAAAATTCGCAATTTCGTCTCAAGCGGACATACCTTGGGAATTTGGTGTATCATTCACATAAAAGCGGACGAATATATATATATATATATATATATGGGCGCTATATCTAAATCTATTTCTACCTATCTTAACATCCACCATTTTAGTCTCAATATGGCATAAATCGCTTATTTGATGCAAGACCGGCATAAATCAAAAAAGTGATCTTGTAGATCAATTGTAAATGGTTTAAAACAGTTTTAAGGTCCATTTTAAGCAATTTTATAGAAATTTTCGATGATCGGCCTACATGTGCGAGGTGCATCTTTAACATTAAAAATTCCTAAACGGAAGCTACGAAAGCAAAATTGCACATAATTGGCAGTTACAGTATCGGAACCCTATACACCATTCACAATTGTAGCCTCTTGGCTTGTATTTTTGCCTTTGTCAAAGAAAAAATGTAAAATGTACCGAATTTTCTCTTTGTTCACGTTCATTTTTAACACCCTGTAACTCACAATTGAATGCACCAAAAAAAAAGCAAAATATTTTTTACTGCGAAATGTCAACCTTATAGCCATATGCCAAAAATATAATGGATTTCATTTTCCCCAAAGTAATATATAGCGATATATTAATATACCAAAAAATTCTGAATCATTAACGGAAAAATACAGTTTTATTTTCTTATTGTCATGTTTGAATTTGAAAGATCTTGAAATAATATTTTGCGATATATCACAAACATCTATTTTTTGCACATATTTCAAATAGAACATTTTTGCAGCCTTATGATGAAGGATCTAAAGACCTTATTTCTTTATTCATATTTTTGACTACTTCTGATCTATCCAAGTGGATTTGAAAGTTTTTAAAATAATTTATTTAAACTGTTTGTCGGTGATATTTGTTATGGGCGGGCTGTTCTCATTCAAGCTACAAATTATGCTATGATTTATGAATATCCTTGCAACTTCCTTTACCAAGCTAAGCGTTTATAGTTTCCGCCTCGCCAGAGAGGTAAAAGGAAATTCCGTTGCTCGATGTTGTTGTTGTTAGCCATCGTAGCCGTAGCCATAGTCGTAGCCATAGTCGTAGCATGTGTTCATAATATGTTCTGTTAATTGCTGCTAGTTAGTGCGTAAAATATTTTAAACGTTTTATAAATCCTCGTCTGAATGTTTCATGCAAAGAGCGCTGCGTGTGGTGTTCTCCACATAACACCAATAGCAACACTCGGAACAGCTCACATATTGCGATGCATGGAATCTTCGCACGGCTACCATGGTATTTATATCAGTCAAGATTTATACTTGAAAGTTTCCTCGAAATGATGTCAGTGATACGTGAAAACGGATGCGGTCGAAGAGATGAAAAGAGCGTAGTGAAACCCCAAAATGAGCCAAGTGGCTTCAACAATATACGAGTACATACCAATTCGTAAGCATGTCTAGGCCAAAACGAGTTCTAGAAACTATTGAGGCATACAACCAAGCAACCAACCCACTATGGAAGGGAAATGGAATGGATCAACAAGATACAGAAGTAGAAGAAGATGTATCAGATGGAAGATGAAGTAGCAGGCCAACATGGATATAAATCGCAACAGTGTTTAGTTTTCCAAGGGATTTAAGTTTATTTTTACAATTCGCAATTCTATGGTTTTGCATCATTTTGGCCTGAGGATATCAATTCGATGGTGTATAACAGGAAGATGAATCTTATTCGAAGAAAATCTGTATGGCGTACACATAGATATGTAAGCAGGGATCCATGTGTGTGTGTGTGTAAATTTATAGATGTGTTTAGATCTACTGTACATAAATATTAATTTAAGCGTTGGCAAATTTATTACAATTACATAAAGTAATTTGTATTGTTTGTTGGTGGGTATTTGGGTGTGTGTGTCTGTTTGTCTAGAGTATATTCTCTATATGTTGAATTAAAGTGGATAAAAGTTCCACTGGAGTTGAATTCAAATTGAACAAGCGCCATTGTGCAAATCCTATAATAAGGAGGATGTGTGATGTCCCACACATCTTGCTTAACACTTGAAATTAAAATAAATTACCAAATATTTCGGATCGGTCTGGCGGATGTGCTCTTTGGATTTATATGAGGTTACTATATATTTTTTGACTAATACTGATACGGCGAATATTTATTATCAATAACCATCCACCCCATTCGTAGATTGCAGAACCTACGTTCCATAAGCCAATCTTAAAAAGATTTCCAGGCGCGTCGGTCTTTTGCACAGTTTTTCCAATTTGAAAGACCATATTCGGCAATGTTGTTTTCCACTTGGTCTTTCCATCTTATTCGTAGCCTTCTTCTACTGCGTGAACCATAAGCTGGTTCTCTTTTATATGCCTTCTGGGCTGGAGCATCTTCATCCATTCTCACAACACGGCCTAGCCAACGTAGTCGCTACAGCTCAATACGTCTAACAATGTCAATGTCCGAGAATAGCTGGTACAACTCATGGTTCATTCGACGGCGATATTCACCGTTAACGCAGATCGGCCCATAGATCTTTCGGAGAATTTTTCTCTCAAACATTCCAAGAACTGCCTCATCTGCTTGCGCAAGTACCCATGCTTCAGATCTATATAACAGCACGGGTAGTATCAGCGTCTTGTAGAGTGTGAGTTTGGTCTGGCGGGAGGTGACCTTGCTTTTGAGTTGTTTGGTCAGACCATAGTAGCATCTGTTGGCCATCAAAATCCTTCTCCGAATTTCAAAAATGATGTCATTCGTTTTATTTATGGCGGTACGAAGGTATATAAAATCTTTGACTACCTCAAAGATGTAGTTCTCAAGTTCCACAGTTGGTCTGATTCTACTGACGTCTTGCGTGTTGATACCATCAGCTGGTCTTCTCGCCGTTTACTGCCAGACCCACTTTGGTAGACTCCTTCTTTATTCGTTCAAAGGTGGCTGTTACCGCTCGCAATGTTTGACCCATTATATCGATGTCATCGGCGTAGGCGAGTAACATTTGGTGTTTGGTGTACAGAGTGTCATTTCTGTTCACTTTTGCCTCTCGAATGACCTTTTCCAGCAGAATGTTAAAAAGGTCACACGAAAAACTGTCGCCTTGTCTGAATCCTCGTTCGGTATTAAAGGGCTCCGATAGGTCATTTCCGACTTTAACTGCTGATCTTGTGCCAGTTAAAGCTATCCTGCATAGCCGTATTAATTTTGCAGGAATGCCAAACGCAGACATGGCTTTATACGCATCTGAACGGATAGGGCTGTCGAATGCGACTTTATAGTCGACAAATTGGTGGAAAGTGTCGATGTGTATTTCGTGGTTTTTTTCAGAATTTGCCGCAGAGTGAAAATGTGGTCAATGGTGGATTTGCCAGGTCTGAAGCCGCAATGTCAATAATGTCATTGGCCATTGGCTTCAGTCCTTCTAGCCAAATTGTACTAATCAGCTGGTGCATGCTCCTTACCAGCATCTGACCACCAACGCACCTGCTGCTTTATTATTCTTCAGCTGATTGATTGATATTCTGACTTCATCTTGGCTAGGTGGTATAACGTCATCTATTATTGGTTCTGGGGTATCCTCTTCACCGCTACTATTTGATACCAGAAGTTTTTCAAAATGCTCCTTCCAGATCCTCAGGTAGAAGTTTCGGACTTCATTCTGACACCTGTACATCTCGATTTGCTCACGCTCACGTTTTTCTTGTTCTTTGTTAATTTTCTGAAAATACGCTTCTCCTCTCTCCTTTTCTCTCGAAAGTTCTCCATCGCATTACGTGTTGCCACTGTCCGCAGGTTTGCCCTCTACGCTGCGTTTTTCATATCAGTAGCATTACGGCACTCCTGATCGTGTCGTAATGCTACTGGTGGTCTTTGGTACCCAAGTGTTGCTTTTGCTGCAGTTTGTAGGGAGTGGTCAATTCTCTGGACAAGGGGTGCTTTCATCAAAAAGTTGGGTTAGTTGAGCGGAGTAGGCTTCTGCTATCTGTTGTATTTGCAGCCTTTTGACGTCAAATTTCCGTGTTACAATAGATCGCACCTTTGCTGCTACATTAAGACGGGTGCGTACCTTGGCTGTCACAAGGTAATGGCCCGAATCGATATTTGCTCCTTGGATCGATCGGACGTCTAAAACACTGCATGATTGCCTTCCGTGTATCACAACAAGATCGATTTGATTTTTCGTTGTTCGATCGGGAGAAATCCAAGTGGCCTTGTGTATATCGAGATGCTTGAATCTGGTGCTGCTAACTACCATGTTTTTGGCTGCCGCAAAGTCCATCAACCTCATGTTTCTTCATGGAGGCTGAATTTTCCGACGGTGGGGCCAAAGATATTTTCCCATCCGATTTTTGCATTAAAATCTCCTAGCAGAATTTTAATGTCATAGACAGGGTAACGATCATATGCTGTTTCTATTTTTTTTCGAAAATTAGAGATATATATTCGAATTTTAGTATTTATCTTCAACTGTGAAAAATATTTTTTTTTATGGAAATATTACAAAAAGGACTTAAATTTACTTACAGTGGCATGAAATATATATTTCCAACCCCACATGGTTGTATACTACAGCTAATGATTATGTAAATTGCGATTTAAACTTCCGATGTAGCGAACAACGGAGGGAACTTCATATGCAAATAAGTGAAACTATGCAAACAAGCCGCTGAACACCACAAGTAGGGGAGACTGGTGCACCTTCGGCACTTTTTGTTTAGAGATATCTCAGTACTTATTCATCATATATATTTTTTTTGGCTGATTAATGTACTCTAATACTTAATTATAAAAAACTAGTACCAAAAACATGTAATAAATTAGTATTAGTTAAAAAATTTTTACAGTTTTGTAAAAAGTCAAATTCGGCGAATGTGCCCCTACGCGGCAACACAGTCATAGCCGGGTAATTATCACCGCTATCAGCGTGGTTGAAATTCAGGTCCTCTTAATGTTCTATTTTGCCGAATCTATAATGCCGAATCGACCCCGAAGATACTTTTTATATATAGTTTTTCATTTTTTCTACCAATCTTCAAAAACATTATATTTTTAATTATTTCTATAAGAATACACATTGTAGTTAACTACATTTTAATAATATTGCCTTAAAAATGTAAAAGTTTTATATACGAAATACTTTCGAAATTGAATGGAAATATTACAAAAACATCTGTAAAAAATAAAAAACCTGCATCTAAATAAGCTTACAAGGTAGCCATTTCAAACTTTGCGACAGTTATTCATTTTGATATTCATACCTATGTATCGAACTATGTACGCAAAAAGCGATTGCCGAAGGTGCCGCAGTCTTCCCTACTAAATTTTTGGCCCTTTCAAACGCAAATTTTTTCTAAAATTTACCGACATTTATTTTCAATGATGTTTCCAAACACACTGGAAATATATTATACTGCCGCGACTTTCGATGTAATGAATAATGGGCGGGTTCTTTATGTCGAGGATATTCCATAAATATTTTTTTCCAATGAGGATTTTATAACACGTTACGCACCAGAAATACTACATATTTTACTATTAGTATTAAATTACCGAAAGGAACAAACCAATTAAAAAAAAGTATTCTTCCATCGGGAGGATCGAGAAAATAGTACACTTTCAGAAAATATTAATATAAGAAAGTTGTTATCGATTTAGCAGGATAGAAGCATCAAACTTTTCTGTTCGAAAGAAATTCGGACATATATCTGAGATTTTCTTTAAAAATTGAAGTTATAGGACCTATCCTTATTCGAAATGTTTCAAATTTATACTTGTGTTTGTTTTTTTTTTTGTTATTTATTTTTTTTTAACAATATCAAATCCGCTTACGACGTAGCGGGCCTATGCAAGTTAAGTATATAATGTATTTTCTTTTCTCTTTTTAGGTAAATGTGGTTTAATTTTGTGTCACACATTTCGGTAAGTCTCAAAGTGAAATTATAAATAAAAAACACGTTATGCATTGGCCTACACTTGTCAATATGATACATGAATATCAGATTAAGAGCAAATCCGATTAAATGCCCTTGTTAGTGTCGTTCCATATGAAGAGAAAACAACAGAAGAACTTACTTGCGGTACACGCAATCGTTAACAATGTTCAATAATATTAATCGGCTTAATCATATGCAATGTAAACCAAATGGTGTACATATGTATGATATGTGTATCTATGTTATTAAATTTTACATTAAAAACTCTTGGAATGTTATTGAAGATATTGCAGAATATATCTGATTGGCGGTCAATTGTTATGTAATTTGGGTAGTTTAAATTTCTTTGATATAAAAGATGGTATTTTAAATTTTGGAAAAGTTTCCCAACCGAATAGCTGTATTTTCGTATATTTAGTTCTTACTAGGTAACAAGTCTTCCTGACCAAAGCAACATTTGTAAACAAGGCACAGTTCGCTTATTTAACCCAAGAACGAAACCTATTGTCTGGAGAAATCGTTTAATATTTAGATGTAGCTTCCATGGGCAGTTTGTCCGATTTTATAATAGTTCACCAACTTACCATCATTTGTCCGATGGAGACGACATTTTGAAACATCGTAGTGAATTGAGTCTAAAATTGAAGGTATTAACTTTTCATTTAAATACAGATCACCTGCACATTTTGCTTTCATGTTAAAATCCAGTTTATGACCGATTGCTCGAAATATTGCCCAACGTACCAAATAAACCTAAACTTTGCACAACGTATCCAGTTCAAACTGCATTGACGTACTATATTAAGTTTTCTGAAATCAGTTCAGAGTTAGATATAGCTCCAATATATATACTTTCGACCGATTGCGACTAAATGACGCACGAAATGACCAACGTTTGTCCGATTGAGTTGAAAATGTACTGCGGCATACCTAATGCCGTGTGTCGAGTTCCCTTTAAATAGTTATGAACATCCCTCTACACTAATACAATTTTTATACCCTTCACCACACGACAGATACATGGTTCCTTCAGAGAATATGCATAGAATCACTTTCTGAGTCGATTTATGCATGCCCGTCCGTCCGTCTGTCTGTCCATGTTACAGGTCGCATGATCCGAATTGGATGACATTCGGCACAGCTCATCTATTTGACTCAAGGATGAACCCTATTGAATTTGGAAAAACTCGGTTCAAACTTAGATATAGCACCCAAATATATTATCTTCCGATTTAATGTAAATGATGTACCAAAGTCCCTATATATCTTTCAATTTGGACGAAATTTGCCACAGTGTAATTAATTACATCTAAAATGATGTGTGTTATGTTTCCTGAAAATCGGTTCAGATATAGCTCCCATATATATTTTTTCGCCCGATTTAATGTAAATGGTGCACCAAAGTCCCTATATATCCTTCGATTTGCACCAAATGTAACATAAGTTTTGTGAAAATCGGTTTAGATTTAGATATAGCTCCCATATTCATTTCGTCTGGAATGATGTTATTGCGTTTTTTTTATTGGTGCAGATGCAGCCATAGCTTCCATATGTATTTCGTTTTTTAACAGTGCGGCGTACTGAATAGCGTGTATCAATTATCATATAAATCGTTTAATATAAATCATGGTACGCAGACGACTCTAAATCTGCCCGAATGAAATTAAATTTATCGTAGGATGCAGAAAGACATGAGTAGGTTCCTTCGAGGGAACATTGACATGTAATTGTAAGGATATGTACAATATATCCAAAGTGCTGAAAGGTATCATATAGTCGGCCGAGTCCGACTTTACTACTTTCCTTGTTGGTTTTTATTGGTACAGATGCAGACATAGCTTCCATATGTATTTCGAACGGATGTCTGATTGAGATTACATTTGGAATAATGCGGTGTACCACATAGCGTGTATCAAACCAATCGATTTACTTAAATTTGTCCAATTGTACGCAAACGAATTTAAATCTGCCCGAATGAAATGATAGGTTGCAGAAAGGCATGTGTATGTTCACTCGAAGGAACAGAAAGTGGTGAAGGGTATCATATAGTTGGCCCAGCCTGACTTTAGTACTTCCCTTATAAAACTAGTTTATAACAAAACTATAGTTCTAAATATCAAAATAATAGCTTTATTAAATCTGAATTTATTAAAACAAACCTTCTCCTGTATAATTTC
This sequence comes from Musca vetustissima, assembly GCF_032173495.1. NCBI lineage: Eukaryota > Metazoa > Arthropoda > Insecta > Diptera > Muscidae > Musca > Musca vetustissima. The sequence continues at coordinate 10,765 of NW_026876416.1, read as the reverse complement.
AAATTTGAGGGTTACCTTTTTTGACGAATATGGCTCGATGTACTCAAAAGAATACTAGAAGGATTGTACAATAATATATCTTAAACTGAATTGCGTTATTATGATATTTGATTTAGAATATTGAGATGGTACAAATTTTGTGTCTCTATATAATTGTAGTATAATCGACTGACTACACGTATGTATTGGAGTCTAATCGAAGTGACGTTTTCATGCCTTACATTGACGAACAGAAGTACTTACACACAGTCATCATCTCAAAATAATTTTTATTCATAAGCACTACATTTTGAGGAGGTATTTTTTTTGCCATATTCTAAGCACATTTTATAGCTTTCCCAACCAAATCATCGTTCTGTGATCCCAGTTTTATTGCAACGCAATTTATGCAACCCGATGACACTTACAATTCTATGACAATTGTCGTATGAAGAGTCAAAGTTCGTTTGTGTCATTATTTACATTTCCTTCTGTGCCGCACAATTTATCAATGAAAGCTTTCTTTCATTCATTGCATCGTCGATTGTGACGACAACAACAGCAACGACATAACCAAAGAGGCGCCACTAAATTGTTACGTTCCATTTTTAGTTTTCGTCGCTGTTGCCGTTGTTGCTCAAAATGCCGTTAATCTTTTTGCTACATAAAGCAGAATAGAAGGAGATAGTAAAACAGAAAAAATCAATGTTCGCAGTGAAAAAAGACAAAACAAAACTAAAAATCGGTCATAAATATTTAAAATTTGCTTTGTGACTTTGTGCAAAGTTTGACAAAGTACAACAAAGGCAGAGGGGCTGGACTAAAGCCGCCGCCGAAAAATCAAAATCGAATGTCATTGCTCTATGACACATTTGCATTTCGAGCACACCATTCACACATCTGAGATGCCGGTGTAGTTTGATACAGTCAAGTGTGGTGGTGGTGGTCGCGGCAGCCAGGCATACACTCTGCCGAAGAGTTATTTGCAATTGAAAATAGGCAGCTGATTTTACAGTTTTTGATTCCTTTGTATGTTTATGTGTGTGTGTGTGATATGGTTTTTTTCAAAGTGAATTTGTGTCACATATTTTGAGAGTTCCAATTGCTGGGATTATGAAAGTTATCCGACGTTGAATTGAGACTGTGGGTCGTTATTACAGGTGGTGAATTATTATTCTTTGAAATTTTGTTCATACATGGCTATTACAACTAGAATGCTTGATATTAAAAATGTGATGTACCCCCAAATATTCAGTATTTTTGATTGGCTGTAATTTAATTATTACTATTGGTTCACCTTTGAGGGAAGCCCCCATATGACGCAACATCGTAAAGTTCGGTATGCTGCAATTGAGTTTTTTTTTGGTTTTCAGTGGATTATAGGATATTTTTGTCCGCATAGGTACACTATTTTAATATCCTCAATGAGACCCCATGTTTCTTTGGACCGAATCCGTTTCAGATGATTTGAAGTCGATTCACAAATGTCCGTTCTTTAGTCTGGATGTCTGTTTGGCTGGATGGTGTGGGATTTCATTCAAACTTTGCACATCATAATATTTCTTCCAAACTTAAATGAAGTTCGATGATGCGGTATGCTGATGCACTCATTCTGGCACCTCTCCCACAATATGGTGAACATTTTGCATGGGGAACATTTTTGGTCTTGCGAGAGGTGGCGTAGCTCCTAAATTGCTTACTCAGACCATAGAAGCATCTGTTGGCCAACGCTATCCTTATCCGAATTTGAAAACTGATGTCATTAGTTTTATTTATGGCGGTCCCAAGGTATATAATATCGTTGACTACCTTAAATCTGTAGTTTTAAAGTTTCACAGTTGGTCTGTGTCTACTGGACGTCTTCCGCGTTGATACCATCAGCTTCGTCTTCTCACCATATACCGGTATATCTTATTGGTTTTGGGGTATCTTCTTCACCGCTACTATTTGATACCAGAAGCTTTGCAAAATGCTTCTATGAGATCCTTAACACGCTACCTACATCTGTCGGATGCTGTTTTACTCGTTGGTAAAATGTCTGGACTTCATTCTGTCCTGACTCCTGTATATCTCGATTTGTTCACGCTCACTTTTTTCTACGTTTTTCACCTCAGTAGCATTACGACACCCCTGACCGACCCATGGGTTTCTTGATGTTTTTCTTTTGTACCTAAGTGTTGATTTTGCTACAGTTGGTATGCTTCTATATTATTATCGGGACATGGTGTGCTTTTGTCAAGCACTCCTTTTAATGTATTACACCTTTGCTGATACATTAAAATGAGTGTGAAACTTAGCTGCTACGAGGTATTAGGTTGGTGCGTATGAAATGTCGGATTCCTAAGTGATTGTATAAAACTGCATATCTTTCTTCAAAAGCTGTTTATTTAATCAAAGTATGCTCTATTCGCTTCAATAAGATTTTAAAGCGTAGATGCCTGACTGAATGAAATTTAGTCTTTAGAATTAATAAACTCTGATCGAGTTTTTTAGACTGCTTCATGTTCATAGTGGTTGCCCCTTAAAAACATCTCTAAATGCTTGAAAAAATGAGATCTGGTGAATATGGTGGATGCTGCAAAACTTCATATTCCAGTTCGTTCAGTTTCGCAATTGTTTTATTTCGCTCTGTCAGAGCGTGCGGTACCCACTTGTCCATCTTCATAACCTTGCCAATCTCAGAAACCTGTCATCCGCGTGGCTCATTTTGCAGTGAATTTTTTAGATCCAACGCAGCACTTTCCAATCGTTAACCGTATTCTCCCCAAACGCTTGGTTTATGTTGCGTGCAGCACTATTACCAAGTTTGTACTCATATAAGAAAATGACGCGAATGTCGGCAGAATTCATATCGGCAATAAACTCAAAAGAAATAACAAAAGGGAAGACCTTCGAGAAAACCTATTTTGCTGAAATGAGTCTCTGGCATTGGACAATACGATTAATGAGCTCAGTTTCTGCAGATGCAAGAGTGATTACAACAGACCGATGAACATGGCTAGATCGTCTTAGAATTTTACACTGATCAGGAATATATATATATATATATATACCTTATCGTGTCAGAAACGATTATACAACGACATACAACGATGGAGGGTGTAAAAATGGGTAAAAATATGCTGAAGCCAACAATGTTTTTGTCTTTTGCTAATTTATGATTAAAATACACCATTTACAGACTTGTGCTCAACGACTGAATTGAAGAACACCATATTGGCAATATAGTTCTAATGTACGATTTTTCGATATTTCCACCGCATTCAACTAAGCCGGATGCTGACATTTTGAAGCCGAAATTTTCCTGTTTTCTGAAGATCTAGTTGAACCCCTATACTTATTATAGAATCGTAGAACATTTTTATAAAGAACAAGAACATTTTTATAAAAAACCTATTTGCTGGATTGAACCCCGCGTGATTTTAGTTTTTTACGTGCTGAATCTACTGAGACCAGCCGTGTTCAAATCCGCTCAATAAAAGTGCGGTCAAAAGTACTTTGAAAGTAGAAATATCTGCAAATACATAATTTGAGAATTCCGCCTGTGTAAACGCTTTATAGATTGGGGAGGCATATACACGGTTCATTATGGAATTGAGCATATGAGATTTATAAGCTTTTAAAATATTCATCCTTTGTGGGGGAGGAGCTAGAAGGAGTGGACCGATATTTCCCATCTTGCAACATTATACAGGTTTAATTAAAATATTAGGGTGTCAAAGTTTGGTTCAAATCCGATAGTCATTTAATTTTCAGCAAAATTTAGACCATTACGATGTGCACAGCTTGAACCAAATCGGACATTCCATTCGCTTTATATTAGATTTATGAATATTCCATTTGTGTGAGAGATACCAGAAGCAGAGGAAAAATATTGCGTTGTGCAAAGTTTGGATGAAATTGGCTATTGCGTTCGCTTCATATGAGATTTACTAGTTTTCGAAATATTGACCCTTTGTAGGGGAGCTACTAGAAGGAGTGGACTAATGAGTCCCATCTTCCAACATTATACAGGTTTAGATAAAATATTAGGTTTTGCAGAGTTCAGTTGAAATCGGATAGTCAGTTTGCAATATATTATAAAATTATATTTCATCAAAATGTTGACCATTTTGTGGGGTAGCTTGATTTAAGTTTGGAAGAAATTTTACGATATTCAAATTTTGAAGGAAATCGGTTACTCCCTTCGAGAGTTATCTTGCACATCAGCCAGCCTGACAGACACGCAGACGGACGGGAGGATATTTGTAAATGAGTCATATTTGTCTGAAACGGATTTGGTCCAAAGAACCATGGAATATAAAACCAATATTCCGATGAGGCACATTTTTGCCGTAGCAAAGTATATATACCCTCATTAGCCATAAGGGAGGTTATAATAAAAACATTTTTTTCTTAATCTATGCATCAAAAACCAGTGAGCGGAGCAGTATAGTCGGACGGGTCCGACCATACGATACCCTACACAACTACCACGAACCTCAAATTTTGTCACTTTTTCACACAAAAGTCAGGGTCCATTTGACCCGCTAAATACTGATCGATCTTTATGAAAACATGCATGCTTATTCTTTGGCCCGATCCCCTTCTCCATGTAAAAATTCGCGAAGTTTTGGGCCATAATTGCGGCCTCTGGAGCGACCAGACAAAAAAAAAAAAAACCGACAAAAAATAAGTGTTTGGTCCATTTCATCCCCTAAATATTAACCGATCTTTACAAAAAACAATAGGGGTCTTTATTGGGCCAAACCCATTATACATGCAAAATTTCGTGAAGATTGGTCCTAACTGTGGCCTGTGTCGTGTTTACAAATTATAATGGACGGACGGACACACATGTCTAGATCGATTCAGCTAGTCGAGATATGACTATCGGTATACTTAAAGGTGGGTCTAGGACCAATATTTCGCAGCGTTACAAACATTTGCGGCTGCACAAAGCTATAATACCCTGACAACATAGTTGTGTAAGGTATTATTATAGATGTACTCTCAAAAAGTCGAGTACTCAAATATATTTCGAAATTCAATTGTAGTTGCACTAAACAAATTAGTAATTTTGCAAAAATGTATATAATTTTTTCTTAATGATAAAATGATACGAAAAATCCAATATCTGTATAAAAATTTAAAAATCAATCCTCATTTCGGGCTACGTGGGTCACCCACCGGCACCTGCTGCTTTTTTTATTCTTCAGCCGGATGATTTATATTCTGACATCATCTTTGCAATCTATACTGTCATATCTTCTTGGTTCTGAGGTATATTTCTCACCGCTTTGCAAAATGCACCTTCCAGATCCTTTCAGGATGTGTCTGCATTATAGCCTTGCTCATTACTAAAATTTCGGGACGTCGTTGTGATTCCTGACAATTCTGTGTGCTTTCGTCTAGAAGGTGGGTAAGATGACCGGAGTATGCTTCTGCTAGTTGTAGTTTTTCGACGTTGAGTTCTCGGTTTCTATTATATCGCACCTTTGCTGGTACATTAATATTAATGTGAACCTTGGCTGCTACAAGGTAATGGTACGAATTGATATTCACTCTTCGGATCGTCTAATACACTGGGTGAATGCCTTCTGTCTGTCACATCATGATCAATTTGATTTCTCAAAGTTTCATCGTGAGAAATCCAGGTGGCCTTGTGTATATCGAGATGTTCGAATCTGTTACTGCTAACTACCATGTTTTTTGCTTCCGCGAATTCGATCAGTCTCATGCCGTAGTCAGATGTTACTTCATGGAGGTATGTGGGGTTTTCCTAGTGTGACCAACTAACGGATGTTGAAATTAGTTAGTTCCATGTGGAGTTTGAACCTTCATTTCAAATAACTGTCGTATACCTATGGTTAAGAGTATTCGGAATCAGTTATTTCTAGTTTATTCCCATAACATTGACCAATGACTGTTCCCTGCCATCGATGTCGATGTGGCAATGTTATATTTCTCGTTTGCCTATCGGCAAATCTGGGTATTTAGTGACATCTATACCCTGCTCTTTGGCTGTACAAAGCAATAGTCGGGAGTTTATAAATGTAGATGACTGTGATTGTCAGCGTGCAATGGAGCCTTTATTCAAATACTTGCATGCACCCATACATACATAGCTGACTGTGTGTGTGCATGTGAATGTAATTGTTTTGTGTGACATTTGTTTTTGTCGTTTGACAAATCCCTCATCTAAAAAGCCATTGCTCTCTCAATGTTTAATTGTGCTCGTCGTACGTACCACATTTGTTTCCGGTGCTATGCGTGCCGGCATATCCTAGTCGTTGCACAATGAAAATACACATACACGTGCACACACACACACATGTTTATTGAATGGGTTCTCTAAGCTGACTCCCTAATTTCTGCTACTGATGTCGTTGTTGTTGTTAGTAGTAGCGGTATTATATGATACCGGCCATTTCGTTTTCCCTTTACCGGATTTGTTGCTGTCGCCGTTATTCACAGAAAATGGGCCATCTCAAAACTAAAAGTAGCTGAAAATAATCGTCTTGTGTATGATTTTGGCATGGCAGTTACTTTGAATCCAGGGAGTTGCAAGAGTGCCTGGATGTGTGAGAGTGTGTGTGAGATAGTGATTGAGGAAACGACAGAGGATGCTTCTCTGCTGTGTTGAAGTGTAATCAAATGTGGAACATCTGCCTAAGTTTCGACAAGTTGCAGATTAGTGACAATTGAGCGTAGACATTTAGGATAGTTTCTGGATTCTTTTGATAACGTGATAAAATGCTGCAATTAGTCGTTGGTGATGAGAGTAATTTTGAAAGTGCTGCTCTGTACATAATACCGATGGTCGTCGATTAATACCCATATTTGATAGCTTAGAATCGACTTGGTGTTTGACGATGAATTCCGTGAAGTGTTATAAGTGGGTGTTAGTGTGTGTAGTGAAGTTTGAAGTTGAGCTTACCAATTCGCAGAATACATAAAACACAAATGAGAGTTGATATGAAATCGAAATGATACGACCAATAAATTTCAAAATTTGTTTAAATGTTATCCGCATAACTTTAAACCATTCAATTGGTCAAAGTGGCTGACAGCAATAATAATGCAAAATGAGAGAGTCTGTGGGGAAGGGAAATGTGGGACGTACCCACAAAGGGTTAATAATTAATAAACATGTAAATTTAGTTTGAAGCAAATTGAATAATCTATTTGATCATCATTCAATCCGAAACATCTTTGATAAAACATATACCTTATTCGTTTATAGTAAAACCTGTGTGTAATTCGGAAGACCTACTTATTCTTTAATATTTTTTTCTGGTACGCCCTAATATTATTTTGGTCAAAAACAGCGATATTAAAGAAATTCAAACGGACGTAACTACAATAGTATGTGTTTATACCCTCCACCACACTGTGGTACAGGGTATTATGTCTTTGTGCATATGTTTGTAACAGGCAAAAGGAATCGAGATAGACCCATGGTTCCTATTGAGAATATGCATAGAATCACTTTCTGAGTCGATTTCCCCATATCCGTTCGTTCGTTTGTCCGTCTATGTATTTGTACAGGTCGCATTTATTATCGGTTCAGATTCAGATATAGTTCCCGTATATAGTTTCGTCCGATTTTATGTGAATGATGCACCAAATTCCCAAAATTTGTCCGATTGGGACAACATTTTGCACAGAGTACTGAATTAGGTCCAGACTGATGTTAAAATCGAAAAGTTTTGTTAAAATCGGTTCAGATTTAGATATAGCTTCCACATATAGTTTCGTCCGATTTTATATGATGGTACACCAAACTGCCAATATTTGTACGATTGGGACAAAATTTTGCACAGAGTACTGAATTAGTTCCAGACTGATGTCTGCGAAGTGTTTTTAAAATCGGTACAGATTTAGATATAGCTTCTATATATAGTTTCGTCTGATTTTATGAGAATGATACACCAAACTTCCAATATTTGTTCGATTGAGCACAATTTTGCATAGCGAATACAATTGACGAAAAATGATGATGATTTTGATATAGGTCTTATATATTTTCGTTCTTATATATTTTCGTACACCAAAGAATCCAAGTCTGCCCGTTTCACATATAATTTTTCATAGATTTCAGATTGGTATATGGGCAATATTGTCAATTTTTTAACATAGCTGAAGCGGAGGTTCACCCCTTTATAACTCGGGAATTACTTAAGTATATGAAAAAACGTGAATAGTTTTGGGTTAATTGGTCTGTCGTTGCAAACTGTTCCTGATATTTACCTCCAAACTTTATTTTGGTGGAAGCTGTGTCTACTTTAATGTAAAAAATGTGTAAAAACAGGTTGAGGCGAACCAGTTTTTTTTATGTTCTCTATCGATTTGTGTCTAAGCCACTCATTTCACGGTCTTCGTGTCAAATTAAAACTACAAGCCAACAAAATGGGGACTACGCCCCTTATGTATCATTTTTCAAAAATTTAATTGCATCTGCCTTCAAATGATGCTGACATTTTGAAGCTCGATTTTGAGTGTTTTTTTTTTCTAATTTTACTTCTAGCTTTAATACGCAAGCAGGAATTTCTAAAAATCGATTATAAGATTATTGTAGTCGCGAATCTGCGTAATTTGATATGTAGTTTGTGTATGTACTATGCACAGCTTCAGAGTAATACTCATCCGAAGGTGCGAATTTTGTGCGATCAAATTTCTAAAAAACCTATTTTTCCGACCAAATTTTTAGATATGTCAACTGAATGATATGGGTACCCGCGATCAATAAGGTTTTTTTTACGTTTTGGATGATATAAAATCTTCTTCGTGAAAATCCGTCTACTAGAACGGCGGGAACTGGCCTTCCAAAGACACGAAATTTGGCAAAAAATGCTTTTGAAAATATCGCGGATTTATTTGCGTTTTTGTGTATCATTTCCGCTTCAATAAATGACCTCATACGGATTTTGATCTTTTTCGAAAAGAGAACTTTAAAAACTTCAGCCGAAAGAGAGATGTACGCAATTTATGTCAAAAATAGATTGTGCCGGCACATCCATGGTTCTTAATTGACCACATTGAAATCGTTATAGATCGATGTATTTTTTTAGGGTGCACACCGAAATCGGATGCGCGTTAATGGCATATGGAGTTTTCGGAAATTATTCGCGTTTTACGATTTTTTGGGTACTTCAATGTAACGTGTGGCACATCTTAGCCGTCAAATGAACTTTCGCAAAATATATATGGATTGGAAGAGAAACTTCAGTACTCCCTGGAAACCGCATGCGCATCAAATGATTTTGAGAATTACGCGATTTAGACGCAATTTATCTCAATAATAGTGTGAACTGCCACATCCATGGTTCTTAATGGACCACATTGAAATCGGTATAGATCGATGTATTTTTTAGGGCGCACACCGAAATCGGATGCGCGTTAATGGGATATGGAGTTTTCGGAAATTATTCGCGTTTTACGATTTTTTGGGTACTTCAATGTAACGTGTGGCACATCTTAGCCGTCAGATGAAATTTCGCAAAATATATATGGATTGGAAGATAAACTTCAGCACTTCCTGGAAAACGCATGCGCATCAAATGATTTTGAGAATTACGCGATTTACACGCAATTTAAAATGTATATTTCATAATATTATTTTATTTTAAGATTTATTCCTATTTATAGAATTCTAAGATTTATCGGAAGGGTCTTGATATAATCCGCAAGGTGTATACTTATAAAGGGTGATTTTTTTGAGGTTAGGATTTTCATGCATTAGTATTTGACAGATCACGTGGGATTTCAGACATGGTGTCAAAGAGAAAAATGCTCAGTATGCTTTGACATTTCATCATGAATAGACTTACTAACGAGCAACGCTTGCAAATCATTGAATTTTATTACCAAAATCAGTGTTCGGTTCGAAATGTGTTTCGCGCTTTACGTCCGATTTATGGTCTACATAATCGACCAAGTGAGCGAACAATTAATGCGATTGTGACCAAGTTCCGCACTCAGTTTACTTTATTGGACATTAAACCAACCACACGAATGCGTACAGTGCGTACAGAAGAGAATATTGCGTCTGTTTCTGAGAGTGTTGCTGAAGACCGTGAAATGTCGATTCGTCGCCGTTCGCAGCAATTGGGTTTGTGTTATTCGACCACATGGAAGATTTTACGCAAAGATCTTGGTGTAAAACCGTATAAAATACAGCTCGTGCAAGAACTGAAGCCGAACGATCTGCCACAACGTCGAATTTTCAGTGAATGGGCCCTAGAAAAGTTGGCAGAAAATCCGCTTTTTTATCGACAAGTTTTGTTCAGCGATGAGGCTCATTTCTGGTTGAATGGCTACGTAAATAAGCAAAACTGCCGCATTTGGAGTGAAGAGCAACCAGAAGCCGTTCAAGAACTGCCCATGCATCCCGAAAAATGCACTGTTTGGTGTGCTTTGTACGCTGGTGGAATCATTGGACCGTATTTTTTCAAAGATGCTGTTGGACGCAACGTTACGGTGAATGGCTATCGTTCGATGCTAACAAACTTTTTGTTGCCAAAAATGGAAGAACTGAACTTGGTTGACATGTGGTTTCAACAAGATGGCGCTACATGCCACACAGCTCGCGATTCTATGGCCATTTTGAGGGAAAACTTCGGAGAACAATTCATCTCAAGAAATGGAACGGTAAGTTGTCCACCAAGATCATGCGATTTGACGCCTTTAGACTATTTTTTGTGGGGCTACGTCAAGTCTAAAGTCTACAGAAATAAGCCAGTAAATATTCCAGCTTTGGAAGACAACATTTCCGAAGGAATTCGGGCTATTCCGGCCGAAATGC
>NW_026876415.1:0-19370 GCF_032173495.1 Musca vetustissima | reverse complement strand
TGAGCATAAATGATAATTATCATTTAGCGGTTTATATTAGAAACATTTTATTAGGAAATATATTTCCAAGATGAATAGAATTTTAAGTGATTTTTTTTTATTAAATTCAACGCGTGATCACATTATAATCAATAGAATTGCTTTTAAATTTAGAATAGATTTTAGATTTTTTTCTATGAATTCATTCATATGTTTTTTTGGCAAATTGTTTAGTACCAGATGGAAGAATTGAAAGAAAAACGAAGAGAATAGTAGCTTTGTGGCAATATTTTAAGCTGGTCTTATAGACCGCCTTTTGGGCTTATAGAAGACCATCTCTTTATATAGTAGACTAACTGGATTTATAGATAACCAAATGTTCGCATATTAAACCAGTGAGCGGAGCATTATAATCAGACGGGGCCGACCACACGACACCCTAGACAACTACCACGGAATTCTAACTTTCTGCGGATTTTTATTTCGAGCCTGGGCAATATTTCGTGATAGTTGAGCCCTGTTGCCCGATTAGAAATAAACAGCACCTCATCCTTACACTGACATATATTCCAAATATTACTAATATTCAGTACAGCCCTTCTAATTACTTGTACAGATTGCCTTCACGGTGGTTTGTGTTCGACATTCAATCGTGGCCTATAGATCGACTCGAAAAAGAACAACAAAAAATTAAGTTTTTGGGCCAATTCATCCCAAAATTATCATCACCGAAAATTATAGTTGTCCTTGGCCATACCTGGATCCTCATGGAAAATTTAAAAGAGATCAGTGCTACATTTCCGCCCTCTAGTGTGGTAATGTGTTACTAAATAATATATGAATACGTAAGCACCTGCAAATATGTAATTGGAACTCCCACATCCGAGTACATACGACAATATAATTGGTATCAATTTAGAGGTCAACCACTCCGCTTGGATCAATTCATCGGGTCTATGTCCTTCAGGAGTAAATATATACGCTCTAGAATACACATTTTGCAATTTTTCACACAAATGTATGACCCGCAAAATATTGACCAAACTTTATCAAAACAGGCATGCTTATACATTGGCTCGATCCTCTTCTCCATGTAAAATCAGGATCAGTCATTTGACTCGTTAAATATTTACCAATCTCAGCCTCTGGAGCGACCTGAAAAACCGACAAAAATTAATATTTGGTCCATTTCATCCCTTAAATATTAACCGATCCCTAACTGTGGCTTGTATCGTGTTTACAAAATATAATGGGCAGACGGACGGACGGAAACACATGTCTAGATCGACTCAGCTAGTCGAGATATGACAATCGGTATACTTAAAGGTGGGTCTAGGGCCAATATTTCGCGGCGTTACAAACTCTTGGGGCTGCACAAAGCTATAATATCCTGACAGCATAGTTGTGTAGGGTATAAAAATTATTGTTAAATTTCGTTTCGGAACAACCCATATAAATAATTAATTTTAGAATCTTCCATTATATTTTTCGTACATACAAACTCTACTGACAAAATTAGTTCTTATTAATTGATATATAACTGCGGTATTCAAGCGTATACTTCCTGTTATTAACAAAACATTTGAACAATTATTAAAATCTGTTTTTAATTTGCTAGAATTTTTGATATTTAATTTGTTCACATTATTTTTAGCGCCACAAACTAATTGTCCCAAACATAATTTGACCCGCAAGCAAATCCATACCAATTAGTGGCAACACTTATTTTGGCATGTGCTATTGTTTGCTTTTTCTTTTTGTTGTTGTAGTTGTCGTATAGAAGCTAACTGGATGTTACTATTTACATTTTTTCTTTGTCTTATGTTAGGCTAAGGCCATGGTCAAAGTAATCATGTTCGCCTCAAACAATGTTTGTTTTTTCTTTTTTTTTTTTTTTGTAGAAACCACATCTTCTTCACATGTGACAGAAATAACTGAATAGGTTGTGGTGATGAGGGCTATTGATGTCCCATTGTTGTATGTTTTTTTTTATTTATTTATATCGAATCAGTCACCTAAGCTATACTTCTGAAGTAGACATTTGACATAAAGTCAAGATGACAGTAATTAAAATTCTTTTGTGTGAATAATAGGGTGGCAGCATGTTTGTAGAGTAGGTTATTCTAAACTAGAAACAACATCGTACAGATTTTAGTTTTTGTACAATATACAGTGAGAGAAAATTGGTATACATACAAGCACGTGGTCTGGTACAATACTTTTTTGAAGTCCAAATGTTATTATAGGATAACAAATATTCTTATGGATGGCCAATTCGTTTCATAGAAATCTAGATATTCTTGTCGAAGTCGAAATTGTGTCACCAAAGACCAAATTATATTATGGAATAGCGATCGATCTTATTGAAGACAGCGTGGTCCAAATGAGATTGGGAAACATAAAATGTTCATATCGAAGTCTACGGGGTCTTATAGAAGACCATTGTATTGATTGAAGACAACATATTATGATATTATAGTCGATTTATTCTCCACAAATTTCAGAATGTAATTTATTTCTTCCTAAATCTGAATAAAGAATTCCAACACGAAGTAAAATCTACAATTTGATAAAAATTTTGCATTGATTTAGACAGTCTATCAAGTCTGATATTTACCATAAAGGGATTTATACGTTTGTAATTAAATAAAAGTACTTCATTTCGATTGTGGGCATGATTGCTGACCACTAAAATTTCCGAATCTTAAGATTCCAACGCAATTTGAAAGACTACATATCTGATTCTGGTATGAACTATGATTATTGACTTATCTCAAAAATTAGGAAAATGGACGACATTGGAAAATCGTCTATTTTCGATTAAAAATTTGATTGATTTTATTTATCCTGGTACATACGATAAATATGTAGGCCCAGAATAACATGTTAAAATTTGGAACCAAATAGATTATTAGATTTTGAGTTATCATGCCCGCCAATCGTAAAAAAACACTGTTTCGAGGAAGGCGCGTCAAGGGTTTGAGAAACACTGTAGGCGTCGCTTTATACTAACACAATAAATCGGCAATATCTTTAAGAGTTATTGAGATTATTGAGATTAACTTGAAATTTTAATAAGACATTCTGGAGAAAAAAAATAAATAATTATTAAAAAAATAAGATTTTTGGAAATCGACAGTGGGGTGTGGCATTAAACATTTGATACAAAACGGAACAGATCCCATATACCGGACCACCTTATTTCCTTAATTATGATGATGGCGAATTTTCAAACCATGGGGTTCAAAATTGTTGAACGCCAAAATACATTCTCGCAGAAAATGTTCAATATAACTCCATATTTTGCATAGCTCGTCCCAGCTTCATTATTCAACCAAAGTGGTTGTAGTTTGTAATTTCCGTTTAGGAAATGACAAAAATGTCCGTCAGTCTGTATGTCAGTATTATTGGCTGGTAGACAAACAGATAACTCACGAAATTTAATTCAGATTTAATTCAAACTTTGGAAGCCATTCACCAAACTTAGATCAAGTCCAAAGATTGAATCCATAGGTCTAAATAATATTTTATACTTTTTACTTTACTTAGTTGAAGCTCGTAGATAGGAAATATACGTACACTTCTACTGGTACCTGCCCACAAAGTAGTCAAAATTGTGCTAAAAAATTATTGATAAAAAAGTGTATAACATATTAGCTTTGCAAGCTTTGGTTACCCCAAAATGTTCAAAATATTTATAAAACCAATATAAGGTCAATGAGGTGCCGTATTTGAACCAAACTTTTTACAACCTATTATCATTACCCAGCCTAGATCAAGTCCGAAGATGTGACCAGCCGGCCATCATTTTGTAAATTTAATTTAAAGCGAGTTGAATAAACAAAAGCTCTTTGATAAAAACATATACCGAATAATAAAAAATTTGGCATAGGTAATTTATTTGGCCCAAGGACGAACCCTATTGAAATTGGGAAAAATCGGTCCCGATTTAGATATAGCTCCCGTATATATTTTCGTACGATTTAATGTAAATAGTGTATCGTTCGATTTGCACGAAATTTGGCATAGCGTAATGAATTATGTCTATAATGATGTGTGTTAAGTTTCCTCGAAATCGGTCCAGATTTAGATATAGCTCCCATATATATTTTCGCCCGATTTTATGAAAATGGTGCACCAAAGTCTCTATATATCCTTCGATTTGCATTGATGTGTGCAAAGTTTCGTGACAATCGGTTCAGATTTAGATATAGCTTCCATATATATTTCCATCCGATTTAAGGTAATTGGTGCACCAAATTTGGCATAGCGTACTGAATTGCGTCTATAATAATGTGTGCAAAGTTTCGTGAAAATCGGTTCAGATTTAGATATAACACCTATATATATTTTCATCCGATTTTAGGTAATTGGGGCACCAAAATCTCTGAAAATCGTTCGATTTGCACGAAATCGAAATTTTATATGTAGGACAAGGTGTGTCCAATTTTACGTGAAGGTCCGATTATGGTCAAGGACGACCCCTATAATTTTCGGTGATTATCAGATGATACTTATGGGATAAAATGGACCGAGGACTTAATTTTTAGGTATTTCAAGTCACTACATAGGCCGCAAATATAAGCCGAAACCCACAAAACACATGGGGAAGAGAATCTGCCCAACAAATTTGAAGGGTAAGAAAGAGGAAAAGTTGTCCTGTAATTGGTGAAGAGAAGATTAGAGTTCCGTGGCAGTTATGTAGGATATCATATGGTTGACCCCTATCCGACTATACGGCACCGCTCACTGATTAACTTACTCTGTCAAGGACCAGCAAAGCATCAATCGAGGATTTCAAAAAATATTTTTTTTTTGAGAACTAAAGAAGAAATAACGATAAAGGAACAACATAGTTGAAAGCGTGGATTTTTTGTCAAGGACCAGATTTTTTAGGCCAGCAGAACTATAGGCTGGGATTAAAGTAAATTTTTTTATAAAGGTCCAACTGAGATATAAGCGTGAATTTCTGAAATATATATTTTAAAGATTCAGCAAAGTTATAAGCGCTAATTTTTAGGAAATATATTTTTAGGCAACGATTAATATATATATATATATATAATAGCTGATATCTAAAGACTACATTTTTCATGGTTTTTTAAGGTTGAAGTTATACCTCACAACTCCATATTTATAAGGTGGATTTTTAAAACATATGTTATAGAAAAATTTCCGAATTTAAAGTGGAAGTTGAAAACCCTCATACTATGGTATACACGCTATGAACTTTCATCCTCATAAGGAATTTTCCACACCCTAAAATATTGCTGCTCAGTTTTATAATTAGGTTTGTACTTCTTTTTTTTTACTGTGTAGTCTTTTTTATTATACTCTAATATCCAGAATCATCACCGAAAGTATTATAAACAACTTTAGATAGATAATCAAGTCTCTGAGACAAGTATGAAATGACCCACATTTATCAAAACAATACAATTTTCAACAATAAGAAGAGCATGTTTTATTTCAATTTATAGATTTAGCCAAGGCTATATCAAATATTTCTAAAGCCTCTGCGATTTCTAATTCATTAATCCATTCATTGATATATTTCTTAACCAGCCATTCTATTTGTTCTTCGCTGGTGGGAAATTTGTTGTTATTTTGGTTGTCACCATAAAATTTGATTGTGATTTTAGCCCTGACAATGACTTTTATGCTTGTCATTTAATGTCTTTTTAATTAACTTATTTTTCTATATTGTGGCTATGTTCCTCTAGAATTCAAGTTTATCCATGTAAAAGTTGTACACATTGATTTTGGTGACGTCTTCTTCTTCTTCCTCTAATCAATGTTTCCGATTTACTGCAGGTTATGGTTATTTATGATGTTGGTGTTGAAGTCATTGATTTGTGGGCTTTGTCACTCTTTTTGTGTGATGCTCCAATAAAACATCTCATAGTAACATAGATTTGAATAAAATGTTTGATATTGAAATGATACATGTATTTGTCGTTTATTTATTATTTTTGTTTGTTTGTGTCTGTGTGTAGTTCAAACCTTGACTTAGTCATTCACAAGAGTACACTGAACCAACTGAAGTAGTAAAAGTGACGGGGAATTTAGCATCTTCCGCTTGTTTTCATTGTTACCGTTGACATTTTAAATCAATTAAAAAATATTCAAGAAAAAATATATATTTTTTTGCAAACACACACGCGCAAAATATTTAAATAAATAATAACAAACACTAAATAATTCGAGCACATTCCTTAATAAATAACTGGGTTAAATATTTTGAAAATAATTTATGAAACCGTCAAACAAGTTTTTTTTTGATTTCACATTTTGTGGGGGAAGATTATTATTGTTTTATTTTTTTACTTTGTTAAACCACTTTCGCTTTTTAAAGTAACCCCCCTCCCCTTCTTTATTTCGTTAAAATCAAAAACCAATTTGTCATTGGCCCTAGAGTAAATAATATATGATTAATGATTAACAACTCAGTGGAAAATATTATTTTTTGAATATCATAACTCATTGATTTAATGGCGTTGGTTGTTTAATTGGTTTTCGTTTTTTGTCTTTTTGTTTTGTGGACAATTTGTGTTTGTGTGTGTGACCATATTCATAACCTTTAAACATTAGACTGAAACTATTAAGCTAGGCAATGTGACAAATTTGTAATTTCTCGGAAGATGATAGTGTTTACACTGAAAAGTTATTATGGCAAATAATTTGGAAATTAGCACAGTGGCAGATATTTATGAAGTTGATAATGCGGGTAATGAAATACTTGAAACACAGGACAAGTTTTGCGGTTGGTTTAAATTTTGACATAACTATAATAGGGGCTACTATGATTTTGACATAACTATAACCAGGGCTACTATGAATATTTATGGCATTATACTTTTTTTCTTGCGGAAATCGGTATTTCCGAAGATATGGGCCTCCAAAGTTCCGTTGGGACCCTTGTATTTTCACGTATTTTTTTTTAATTCACTAACGCAATATGAGTATCATTTTAAAGCATTTGAAGCGCTGATTACAAAAATATAATACTCATATCAAATAAGTCCATACTTTCTGAGATATAGGTCTCAAAATTTCGGTAAGTACCTTCCATGTTGTTATTGTGTAATATTGGTTAAGGCAATATGGATATCATTTTAAAGGTTAAATACATGTATTAAAGGAATGGAGATACAATGTATATTAAGAGAAAATTCGGTCGCGTAGCCAGAGTAGCCATCTGTCCATAGGAGAAAGCCTTAAATTCCCGGCCGAAGGCCGGCTAACCACAAACACTATTCTAATTAAAAGGAGATTCTGTCACGCAGCCGGTGTTGCTATCTGTCCATAGGAGAAAGTCTTAAATTCCCGGCCGAAGGCCGTCTAACCACAAACACTATTCTAATTAAAAGGAGATTCTGTCGCGTAGCCGGTGTAGCCATCTGTCCATAGGAGAAAGTCTTAAATCCCGGCCGAAGGCCGGCTACCCACAAACACTATTCTAATTAAAAGGAGACTCTGTCGCGTAGCCGGTGTTGCCATCTGTCCATAGGAGAAAGTCTGAAATCCCCGGCCGAAGGCCGGCTACCCACAAACACTATTCTAATTAAAAGGAGATTCTTTCACGTAGCCGTAGTTAAATGTTTGCAACTTGTATTTCAGCCGCATATACATATTGTTTTTCAGAAGGATCGCGCGGAATTTTGGAGACCCATATCTCAGAAAGTATGGACTTATTTGATAAAATATTTTTGTAATCAGGGCTTCAAATGCTTTAAAATGATACCCAAATTGCCTTAGTGGATTTTAAACATTTATGAGAAAATACAAGGGTCCCAATGGAACTTTGGAGGCCCATATCCGCAAGAAAAGTATACTGCTGTAATCAGGGCCCCAATAACTACATGTGGTAAAAATTTCAAAACGATCCGGGAGGGGGCCCTAAACTAGACTTGTTCCAAAACTTATATTTTTAATAGTGTGGTCTCTAACAAAATATAAACAGGATATACCCACGGACATGACTACGTCGTCATAGAATTTTATTCTAATTAAGAATAAATCCAAGGTGTATTGTTACCAAACTCTTTCGTTCTATTGACCGTAAAATTGAAGCGTCTTTCGAAAAATAGGCTAAAAAAAATAAAATTATGATCGAAAACTTTATTTTCAGTTTCTAGGAAATTGCCAATACACATTTAAGATTGTTGATTATGATTTTTTATTTATGTATCGTATTTTTTCTCCCATGCAACAGTTTCTTTCAATAAAGCTCTTTTCATTAATTCTTGCTAGGTTTGTGTCTTAAGTCTTTTGTTTCTATTAACATGCCTGCAAGCTATAATTTCTTGGAGACAAAATTGTAGCATACTTTTAGGCACTCCTCATCTTCCACATTTGAGCATTAATTGTCGAATAACTCTTTTATGTATTTTTATTGTATTTTAATAATATGAAGCATTTTTTCTACACCTTGCACGATTTTATTTCTATTTAAAAGATGAGCATGGCACGAATTTAACATTGAAATATGTATGCGGTTAATTTACTTTATTGTCATCTGAAGTTTAGTAATAGTTATTTTAACTAATTTACACTTCAAACGAATACCGCAAAACCCCAACAATCACCATAAATATTTCATTTTTAAATAAATAAATTGGACATAAATCATCATCGGTAGGTGGTGTAGGAAAACCTGTCAATTGCATATAGAAAAAAATATTGATTGACACATTTTTAGCCACCTGGCTATATATGTACAAGACTACATGCTAGGGAAAAGGGTATTTTATTTTAATTTAATTAAAATAATTAAATGTAATGTTTTTACAATATCTGGAAATTAAAAAATGTTTGCTTTGAATCCCAAGGAAAGAAGCTGAAAGAAAATATTTTTGAGATCTCAGAAGATGCATACAGACTAAATAAAGCAATGGGAAAGAGAGGTGTTTAAACCACTATTATAAACCCATGGTCAAATTGAAGGTAGGTTTTTTACCTACTTACGTTAATTTTCTACCTATGCGAGATCGTCCTCTGCCCTTTACAAACTTACGAGCGAACAACTGGCCACAAATATGGATCGATCTTCAAAAAATGTTGCATTACATTACGTTCATGTTTTGATCAAACACGCCTATAAAAATGCCGGTTTTTATAACCTTCACCACACTGTGGTACAGAGTATTATGTATTTGTGCATAAGTTTGTAACAGGCAAAAGGCAACGAGAAAGACACATGGTTTCTTTTGAGAATATGCATAGAATCACTTTCTGAGTCGATTTACGCATGTTCGTCTGTCCGTCTGTCCGTCCGTCCGTCCATGTAATTTTGTGAAAAAAGTACAGGTCGCATTTATGATCCGATTTTGATGTAATTTGGCTCTGGTCACTTATTTGGCCCAAGGACGAACCCTATTGAAATTGGAAAAAATCGGTTCAGATTTAAATATAGCTCCCATTGAAAATTTCGTCCGATTTTATGTTAATGATGCACCAAAGCCCCCATATATCTTTCGATTTGCACGAAATTTGGAATAGGGTATTGAATTGAGTGCAAAAATCGGTCCAGATTTAGATATAGCTACCGTATATATTTTCGTCCGATTTAATGTAAACGGTGCATCAATGTCCCCATATATCATTCGATTAGCACGAAATTTTGCATAGCGTACTGAATTGAGTCTAGAATAATGTGTGCAAAGTTTAGTGAAAATCGGTTCAGATTTAGATATAGCTCCCATATATATTTTCAAGCAAATTAAATTAAATGGTGCACCAAAGTCCCTACATATATATTTCGATTTGCACGAAATTTGGCACAGCGTACTGAATTAGCTCTAAAATGATGTGTTTTAAGTTTCGTGGAAATCGGTTCAGATTTAGATATAGCTCTCATATATATTTTCGTCCGATTTTATGTAAATGGTTCACCAAAGTCCCAAATTTCAGGTCTGGAATGATGTGTGTTAAGTTTCCTGAAATCGTTGAAATCGGTTCAGATTTAAATATAGCTTCTATATCTGACCAAATGAAAAATTTAGTATAGATTGCAGAATGACAATTTTATGGACCCAATTTCATTTTACTGGTCCGTTAAAAATTTGACGTCTGTTAGGATTCATCTGTTTAATATACCCAAAGTGGTGAAGGGTATCATATAGTCGGCCCCGTTCGACTTCAATGCTTTCCTTATTTGTTTATACTCCTGATCTTCTCTAAACTCTGCTCCGGGTCATCAATGTGTGAGTCCCTGATCAAGTTTTCTTATTCCCAAACATTCGTGAATACGTCTTATTATCCGAATATTTAGTTGGAATGCCTACATTGTAACAGTTCATTTCATGTTAACGTGTTTCATTTGAACACAAAGCATAAAACGGGGCACGTGATTAAACCAAATAATAAGAATGTATGTTTTGAAGACGTTCTGCTAAATTTGAGCGGGCCAAGCGAAGAAAGACATGTTCATTTTATCTTTTGTGTGTACATATAAAAAATTTGCTTTACTTAAAATTCACTAATTTTAATTTATACACTAGTCTAAGCGTCGATTATTTTCCGGTCGACTACTTTTCAATTGAGCTGTTAATTCTGACTTGAATGGGTTGGTAGCCACCATACAAACCAGTCATTGAACTAATGCTAAAGTTGTATGTGTTAAACGATGTCACCGGCAGAATTTCCTAATTCCTCCCCATATATATATATATATATATATTATATCAGACAATATATCATTTAAATATTATATAATAATTTAATAACTAATCAAATTAACAAATTAAGATGCAAATAAATAATGTTTCACTCCACTCCCCATACAATGCAATTCCAATTCGTACAAGATCTTATCATGGCATCACCATCAGTGTTAGCAGCGCGAGCTGTTAAATAACTTTGTTTTGTTTTTATTTTGTTTAACCCCGATGACATTTAGCATGTAAATTTTCGATTCTATCAATGTATTAAATTATAAAATTGACAATGTGTCAATTATTTATACAAAACATTATAATTTATACAATAAAACAAATTGTCTGGCAAAACATAGACAGGTTGCCGTTATTCGTTTGTAATTCTACGGATAATGTTGATAAATATTTTGTTTTATTTAATGTAAATGTAATTTTAATTAAACTCAAAATTCTTTGATATAAACTTACATTAATTTCTCATAATCTAATCTGTGAGTTTCTATAACGTGAGAATTTTCATTTGCTATATTGTATGGATATTTTGTAATTGTAATTTTTTGTATAATTCTTTTAATTTGTTGTCGCCAAAGTTACATGCAATTAAATAATAAATATTTATAAATTTTACAAAGTGTTTATTAAAAATTTAATGTTTACCATTACAATGTCCATGAAATTGTAATCTAAAGAATGTTTATTTAGGTTTTTCCTAGGGTTATTAATTTTTTCAACCTCGCACCAAGTATCATATTTTGATGAATTTTTACGCAAGATTAAATAAAATCTTAAATATTAGGTGATTCTATAAAATAATTATGTATCCCACGAAAAAATGCAATGCAATCGATTCAAATGAATTGTAAATTAAAACATCAAATGTTCATCAATTTCTATTTTCTTCATAAGCTGTATGGCTCTACCTGAAAGATTATGAAAAATATATTTCTTCCTATCTTGTGTATGTATGGTATAAAATTTGGGTGGCCTTTTGAAATAATCAAATGGAATAAACTTTAGTTCAGTAATTAATAGACAAAGGCTCATTCATTCCTACTATTGTTATACCCTCAGTATTATGGCTAATGAGGGTTTATACATTTCGATACACAAAACATGTGCCTCATCGAAATATTGGTTTTAGACACCATGTTTCTTTGGACCAAATCCGAAAACTCTCGAAGGGAGTAACCGATTTCCTCCAAACTTTGCACATCGTAATATTTCTACTAAACTTAGTTCAAGTTCGAAGATGGGGAATATTAGTACACTACTACAAAATTGTGCTAAAAATTAAATTTATAATACCACGCAAACGGACTATCCTAGTCTAGATCATGTCCAGAATCCGATGGGACCCATGGTCCACGCCTTTTGGTACCTCCACCACGAAGGGCCAACATTTTCAATATTTATATAACCAATACCAGGCGAATGGAATATCCGATTTGCGCCAAACCTTGTAGAACCTGCTATCTTTACCAAGCCTAGATCAAGGGTGGGACCCGTCTGCCCTCTCCTCTAGTACCTCCTCCAAAAAGAGTCAATATTATATAAACATCAAGTGTCGGGTGCAAACACTGTACTTCAAATGATTAAATAAATTGTAAAATTTCTTTTACTACAAAGAGTATTAGCATGTAGCATTATGTTCTAATGATTTTAAAATAATACATCATAGTTTTAAATGTTCGTTATAATTATTTTTGTTTAAACATCATGAACAGAAAAAATATGAAGTCTCAATAAATTATCAATCTATCATCAATCTGTCGACGACACCGACTGACACTTTTTACTTGTAAATTTAATACGAAGGGACTATCCAATTTAAACCAAAAATTGTACAAATTATTATATTTATCAAGCCTAGATCAAGTCCGAAGATGGCATACATTGTTCCACTCCTTCTAGTATATCCCAACAAAGTGTCAATATTTTACAAACATGTAAATTTAATTTGAAGTGAATTAAATAACCGATTTGATCAATATAAAACATATAACTTATATAGAGCGAATAATAAAACCTGAATGACCTCCGCAAGCCATTGACGGACACTTTCTATACCCTTCACCACACTGTCGTACAGGGTATTATGTCTTTGTGACCCATGGTTCCTTTTGAGAATATGCGTCCGTCCATGTATTTTTGTGAACAAAGTGCAGGTCGCATTTATGATCCGATTTGGATGAAATTTGGCATATGTCACTTATTTGCACCATGGGGTACTGATATAAGGCTAGAACGATGTGTATAAAATTTCATGAAATTCGGTTCAAATTTAGATATATCTCCCAAATATGTAATGTTTGTCCGATTAACACAAAATTTTCCATAACGTATCAAATTGAAATTTTAATGACATTATTGCTTTTTGATGAAATTTATCCAGATGCAGCCATAGCTTCCATATGTATAAAATTTGCTATAAATCGTTTTCCATAAATTTGTTCCATGGTACGCAGACGACTCTAAATCTGCCCGAATGAAATTAAATGTATCATAGGTTTCAGAAACAACGAAGGAACATTGACATGCAATTGTAAAGATGCATATGTACAATATACCGAAAGTGGTGAAGGGTATCATATAGTCGGACCAGTCCGATTTTACTACTTTCTTTACTGGTTTACTTTAAAAATGTAAAAAGTTATAACCATAGTGTTCACTTATTATTCCTTTCGTAAGGATTTTTTTTAAATGAAATTGCATAACATGCATAAAACTTATAATTATCTTACAAATTTAAATACCAAATTACAGATACTAAGGTTGGAAAATGCAGCTAAAAACCAAAATTCCGAAAATAACGCTAGACTTAAATATATGGATAATTTTCTAAGTATACATATGTCAATTAGCATTTTTGACAAATAAGCCAAATTAGAGCCTTTTCGGTTGGAAAATGGCGTGTATGGTTTAGCCATTACATTACTATTTATCTCTTTCTAAATAAATATTTTGCAAAAAATATCAACATTATTTAAATTCTCAAAACTACGCTTTTTATGAATTGCACACCCCAAGTAATTTGATTTTGGTGAATTGGTCAGATCTTTGATCGATATGATTATTTCGAAGGGGAGGTCCAAGTTATCTTAATTTTAGCTTCTGTTTACATTTTTTCTTTTATCTCTTCAATTGTAGCAATTTTCTTTCCTTTCATTATGTTTTCAATTTTGGTACAGGAATAAGTTAGAGGGACGCAGTGCGGTGAATGCGGTTATTGAGGAGGTATGATCTTGTTTTTGTTATTGGCAAAAAACTCAAACGCAAGCATCTTGTAAGCTGATGCGTTGTCATGGTGCATAATCCATGGTTGGATTTTCAAAACTGTTAACACTGACACATTGCTTCGCCCAAAGGGTGCATTACTGTATTCCTTATTGACCGTAAAAACCTGCCAAACCTGAGCAAAACCTATAAATTTGACCGGATTCGAAATGATTTTTCGGCCATCTTCTCGTCCTTACTTTATTTTCTGTTCATAACAAAACCGCCAAACGACACAATAAATTTGTCCATGTCCATTTTTAACCTAACCTTTATATAGTTACTTTGATCCACCTTTTTCAGATAGTAAAAATCTAAAAGCTGGAACAGGATTAACATTTTTACCTTTACTGAGAGTCCAAAATGGTTGATATTTCCAGATATGTGTATGTTCACAAAACTCACGAAAGATTTTTATACGAATGGTGAGTTTCTTGTGACATTTGCAATATAATATAGGCCCCGTTTTATAACCAAATTCTTATTCCTCACCTCAATTGCTATAATAACGTAACAGGTTACTTGACTACCAGCTTTAAATGGACAGTTAGGTCAATGCTGTAACCTATTGGTTGCCAACCAATCCACTCTCTTTGAAACACCCTTAGGGACATACAAAACTTGCATAATGAATATTTTATTCAGATTTTTGTCATTTGAAGATGACGTTTATTGTCGTTGTTGTCTTGAAGGCATCTCATCTCATCACATGCCAGCTATTGCTAATGTTACTGCAATGGCAATTGTTATTGTCATTGCTTTGTTTTATTGAATTTTATACAGTTTTGATATTTGTTGTTTGCATTTTTGTTGTTTGCATTTTTGTTGTTGCTGTTGTTTTATCGCATATGCATTTGTACTACCAAATATGCTTAGATGACATAGCGTGTCGACCCGATGAGGCTAAATATTGCTGCTGTTGTTGCTGTAGTTCGTCATAAGATTGATGATGTCGCCATATTGACTGATTTAATGCCATTTCTTGGCACCGAAAGGTGAATTAAATATTTCGATGTGAGTTTTTGGATTTTTCTGTGTACTTCTAGCATTTGTAATTATTGGGGTGGTACGATGAGATAAGATAATGTATCGGCTAATGTAAACCATGCAATCAACATTATTATGGACGAATATGTATCGATACCCACTCTAATAAACATCCGTTTCAAATGCAACACATTATATTGCCTATTGCATTTACCAAGTAGATTGATTCACCATCACTGCCACATGCATTTCGTTCACTTCATTTCAATTAAAAAAATGACTGCTCTTGTATACATTCAATCTTTTCAATTGCAGTTTTGATGAACAATTGTTGATCTTTTCATAAATATTGTGAATTTAATAACAGAAATCCGTTTGGAGTGTTGAATGCCGCTTAGCTATGCATCATTGCGTTTATTTTGTTTGTTCGCTGCCACCCTGCCAACATTTGTTCATGTTTATTGTCATGTTTTGTTTTATGAAATGTTATACCTTTGGTAATTATAATTTATTAACAAATAATACAATTTGGTGTGCATTATTTAAAATCATATTCATTCGGTATGCTTCTCTATTGTTGTTGATATTCAATTGTATGTTAGTAATGTGATATATATTTACCTGCTCAGAGGGTAGGTCAGTGGGTGAGAAAATGAACTTTAATTTTTTTGTTTCTTTTGGTTTGTGTGTGCGCCCAATTTTTTATAAATTCATTTATCATTTACAAAAATATATGCAATTAAGTAATTGCACTCAAGTTGATACATAGATAAATGAATTATAATTCATAATTGATGTATTATGATAGAATTTGTAAAAAAAAAACCAAGATGGGAACTTCAAACCAATAGGCCGGGGCTTTTTTTATAAGGTGGCTTTGGCGAGTCTGCTAGGAGCAGGACACAAAGTCGTTCAAATGTGTTATAACCAATTTAAGGAAGGTCGAAAAATGTTAAAGACGATGCTCATCCTGGTCCGTTGAATACATCAACAACGGATGGAAACATTGAAACAGTGAAGAACATTTTGTATACTTGCCAAATCACTATCAGAAAGGAAGCCTAAAACACTTTTAAAAAAAAACTTGTAATGTTCTGCAAGATATTTCAAAATTTGCTAAATTTTGAGGAAAAACGACGTTGCATGGACATCGCTTATGATCGGTTAAGCATTGCCAACGACAATCCAAATTTCTTCAAAAAAAGTTATAATTGTTGACGATCCATGGGTTTCCCAATGGAAAGTACTTGAAGTTTGGTCAAATTCTAAATGCTTGCCACAAGGCCGTAAGGAGTATAAGGAATACTACCATAAAGTTATGCGCCGTTTGTCCGACGCATCCTGCAGTAACTCACAGAATTGTGGAATAAATAATCATGGATTTTGCACCATGATACCACATAAGCCCATACATCAATACTTGTGCCTGAGTTTGTGGCCAAAAGTAAAACCTTTATCCTAACTCAACCACTATATGCACATGTCTTGAACCTCGTTGACTTTTTCGCCTTCCGAAAATGTATTCCTACGATTGAGGATATAAAAAAATCAGGGTCTTCAAGGTCAGGGTCCGATTGAGGTCGGGATGATTTTTTTTATTGAAAAATAAAAGTCCGACAAAGGTCGGGATGAATTTTTTCTATAGAAACCAGTAAGGAAAGTTCAAAAGTCGGACGGGGCCGACTATATGATACCCTTCACCACTATGGGTACATGCAAGACATGTTAATATCTACAATATCCTGTAGATATAGACATTTCGCATACATCAGTGGGACCTAATTCAGTACTCTGTGCAAAATTTTGCTTCAATCGGACCAATATTGGGAGTTTGGTGCACAATTTACCTTAAATCGGACGAAACTATATATGGGAGCTATATCTAAATCTGAACCGATTTCAACAAAACTTCGCATTCATCAATGACCTAATTTAGTACGCGGTGCAAAATTTTGTCTCAATCGGATAAATATTGGCAGTATGTTGCTCCATTTACATAAAATCGGACGAAACTATATATAGCATATTTAGATATAAATCTGAACCGATTCCAACAAAATTTCTCATACATCAGTCGGGACCTAATTCAGTACTCTGTGCAAAATATTGCTTTAGTCGGACCACTATTGGGAGTTTGGTGCACTATTTACATGAAATCGGACGAAACTATGCCAAATTTCATACAAATCGGATCATAAATGCGATCTGTACTTTGTTAACAAAAATACATGGACGGACAGACGGACATGCATATATCGACTCAGAAAGTGATTCTATGCATATTCACAAAAGGAACCATGGGTCTATCTCGATTATTTTTGCCTGTTACATACATATGCACAACGACACAATACCCCGTACCACAGTGCGGTGAAGGGTATAAAAAGGTGGTTATAAGGGGACCACCCCTAAAAGGAGGCGAATATTAGTAATTTTTAGGAGGGAGGTTTGTTACCATATACGACTACAAAAAACCAAATTACAAAGAATTTGGTTGAAAAACGCGTTCAAGAACCCCAAAATACCGAAAATTGGGGGGTACCCTTATATGGGGGCTACCCGAAAAAGTGGACCTATATTTATTATTTTTAGTGGAGATATTTGCTACCTAATAAGAACTCGATGTACTAAATTAAAGTCAATTCGGTCGAAAAATACAATCAGAACCCCAAAATACCAAAAATTTGGGAGTACCGTTATATGGGGACTACCAGAAAAACTGGAACTATATTTATAATTTTTAGTGGAATAATTTGGTACACAATAAGAACCGAATGTACAAAATTTCAGAGAATTCAGTTATAAAACGAGCCCAAGAACCCCAAAATACCGAAAACTGGGGGTACCTTTATATAAGGGCTACCCGAAAAAATGGACCTATATTTATAATTTTTTGTGGGGACATTTAGTACCCAATAAGAACCCAATGTACCAAATTTCAGCGTATTCGGTTGAAAAACGCGCTCAAGAACCCCAAAATACCGAAAATTGGGGGGTACCCTTATATGGGAGCTATGCCTAAACGTGGACCGATTTTCTCCAATTTCAATAGGGTTCGTCCTTGGGCCAATTAAGTGACCTGTGCCAAATTTCATCCCAATCGGATCAGACGGACATGCATAAATCGACTCAGAAAGTGATTCTATGCATATTCTCAAAAGGAACCATGGGTCTATCTCGATTATTTTTGCCTGTTACAAACATATGCACAAAGACATAATACCCTGTACCACAGTGTGGTGAAGGGTATAAAAATTCCGACTATTGTGGGGATGAGTTTTTATGTAGAAAAAAAGTCCGACTATGATCGAGATGAATTTATTCTATAGAAAACAAGACCAACTACAAGACCAACTAGAAACAGTGACGTAAATGACATACATTTCCGACGTATAATACATACGTCATGGTTTTTGACAAAATAGCTATTTCCTTTAATCAATTTTGAAATTACGCATGCTTTACTCAAAAAAAAAATTGATTGACTAAGGAAAATAACCTTATTTGCTGGGATAACAATACTCTATCGTTTAGTAAAAACGATCAGATTTTTCTGATTTTTTTTCAAAGGTAGGTATTTTTACCTTAATTATGGTGATTTTTTTTTCTTGGAAGACGTAACCATTTACCCGGTTATTTGACCCGGACCCGGGTACGGGTAGCCGGTTATATCCGGTTCTACGGATCCGATTAATATAAAATTGATAACATTTTAAAGCTTATAAAAATACGTTTCCATTGAGTGATGATATGGGGTTATTTCAAACCGTTTCGGAGATACAGCCCCGATTTGTTTTGAATAACTCCCTAAAAGTCGAATTTGGGTCCATTATGGTCCCTCTTCAATCCTGACTCAAATGATAGACTAAAATTTGCCCTTTCCACAATGGTGCGATATGCGGCTATATCTGTTGTGGATCAACAGATATGGGCCTTAGAACCCTATAAAAACAAGGCTACGCGACAGAATCTTCTGTTAAATATATTTATATTTTCTTGTGTGTTAATGTGAACCTTCCAAATTTTTAGTAAATCTTCCATATTTGTCGAATTTGGGTCCATTATGGCCCCTTTCCAATCATGACTCACATGATAGACTAAAATTTCCACAATGGTGCGATATGCGGCTATATCTCTTGTGGAACAAAAGATATGGGCCTAAGAACCCTATAAAAACAAGGCTACGCGACAGAATCGTCTGTAAATAGAACAATTTTTGGGAGACCGGCCTTCGAATTTCGCGATATTTATATTTTCCTGTGTGTTAATGTGAACCATCCAAATGTTTAGTAAATCTTCCATATTTGTCCTCATCGATTTTCATTGGCCCCTTTTTCGTTGTGTTCGGCTCTCTACTGTGGCCACTTGAGCGTCCAGAAAAACTAACAAAATGTAAGTTTTACAGCATTTAATTCTTAAAATTAATTAGTCATTACAAACCAGTAAGGAAAGTAGTAAATTTGGACGGGGCCG
>NW_026876414.1:0-19170 GCF_032173495.1 Musca vetustissima | reverse complement strand
ATAAAATAACCAAAAAAGCTATTATTCCCATATTCAAGGAATTCAAAAAAATCTGGGAACTTAACGTTTCTAGTATTTAGATTCCATAATTATTTTGACGGACTACTTTAAATAGACGCTTTAATATAACTAAAAGTTTACCTAGATTTACACAACTTAATCTTAACAACACCGGAGACTTCCTTAGTTCTAAAAATAAAACCTAATTTTACTTCAGACAAACACATAATTCCTCCTAGTTCCAAAGTCATTATTAAACTCCCCGTAGATATCCAAGACGTTGACATATACATAAACTCTACAAACTCTATACTTCCAAAAACTGGTTTATCGAAGTAGAAATCCAAAATAATTCAAACACAGAACAGATATTATTCTTAGACCAACCCATTTAAGTAGCACAATAATAATAACAATAACTGGAATTTGGAGAGTCCTTCAGAATCTTTTTCACCACCATTTCCGAATCAATTGAATAAACCACTTAAATTCAGAAGAGGAAAAAAAAATATGAAATCATGCAAACAATATAACGATATCTTTTTTATAGAAGACCAAACACTATCTTTTACAAATGAAATAAAACATAGTATCACAACTACAGACAACAAACATTTCTCAAATAATAAATTATTCAAGGTGATACATTACACAGTAAAATTGACCGACATAAGACATGACGACGAATAGGAAAACCTCATCAGAGAATACGACATATTCAAAACAATTAACCATTGTGAACAATGCCAGACACTTAAGTACAATAGAAGTCCTCCAAAGATTAAATATGAAATACCAGAAACACCCAAAAACCACTTGACATAATACATATTGATCTTTATTCTATAAACAATTGCCATGTTTTTACAATATTAGATAAGTTTTCACGAACGCTATTCACTCTGCAACTAATCTTACACCTTACGAACTTTTTCATGGACGAACTTATAAATTTTACAGGGATGTTCAATTCAATAACGAACATGACTACTTACGTAAACATAATGAGTTTCAGGAAACACTTTACCCTTATATTAAAGAAAAACACAGAATCGACTTGAAAAACTAAATACAGCAGACATGAACCAGAAAATTTTGAAATCGACGAAGACATTTACAGAAAAGAATGCAGGAGAAATAACATGACACCAAGATTTTCAAAACACAAAATTCAAAATAACAATAGAGTAACAATAATTACAACAAGAAATCAAAATATACATACATCTAGATTAAAAGCTAAAAAGAAAACGTAATTATATTTCCATTAGTACTGACCCAACTTATAGAAATACTACCTATCAGACCGGACCAAGCGATAGTGCAGGTAAATCTCGGACAAGCAAGAAAAATCGAATCATATTTACCACATTTATCACAATTCATAAGAAGAAAGCATCCTACACGAAATGCAATATTTGGAAGAAATAAATTACAATATCGACTTGTTTAGCGACCATTTAACTAACCTAGCCGAAGCTATAGTTTTAGCCAAATTAAATGTCATTTCTAAATTGATTCTTGACCAAAATGAAATGAAATTCATTTACGATGTATTTACACAGCAGTCTATTGAGATTATCTCAGACGAACATGTCTATGAACTTCTTGGGCTTCAAGCTTATTACAATCATATCAGCATAATATTCAACGTTAGAATACCTGTCCTTTCGGAAATGACATACCAATTCAGTCACATTATTCCTTTACCAATTATCTTTACCAAAATAATCGTAACACAACCATACATAGCCCACAACGAAAATAGTGTTCAATACATTACAAAAGCCTGTCCCAGGATTGAAAGCACCTTTTATTGTCGCTCTCCGCTGTATAAAGAAGACGTGAACAACTCATCTTGTGTTGGAAACCTGCTGAACCACAAACCCCCCCAATGCATATTTAACGATGCCGGACCAGTGGAGTCAATAATACCACTTGAAGAGAATTATATACTTTTTATTAATATTAAACATGCACTAATAAAATCTACTTGTAGTAAAAACCCCCATGAAGTAAAAGGAACCGCACTCCTGCGATACAAGTCCTGCGAAGTCGTCATCAATGGAACTCCTTACTCGGACAACAATAGTATGTTCTGGGAACACACCCACATAGCACCACCAACATACTCCCACATTGAAGAAGAGGCGACAATAGAAACTTTAAACTTGAAGAAGCTGGAAGAATTTTATGTCGAAAATAAGGAAGCTGTCCTAACTCTGGAAAACGAAACGGAAGACACTATGAAATTTACACACTTGGCCCTATTAATCTTAGCAGTCATGATGATCATTCTATTCTTCTCAAGGAGAACAACACAAGCAACACCGAACGTCGTCGTTCCGGCCATACCAACCTCCAGTTCTTTATGGGGGAGGAGTTACGTTGGCCATCAACCCCACAGGCTGACGCAACATGCTGATACAACATATTTTGTCCACACGCGTTTCACTCAGACATGCTGACACAACACACTCATACACAACAATTGCGGTTCACACGCGTTTCACTCAAACATGCTGACACTACACTTCACACTCATACACAACAATTACCGATCATACGCTGACACAACATAATTGACACACGCCACACCAAAACTATATCATATTACACAAATCAATAACGTAATTAAAATAACTGTTTGTCTTTTGCATAAAAACATATTTTTTAAATTAATTTTAAGCATTCTGACAATAAACCGAAAAGAGGACAGAAGTCCCAACAAATCAATTTTTTTATTTGAATCAATGGAAACAAACTTGTAACTCGCGCTTGACCGAAGAGAGCTCAGTTGAACACTCAGTCTCACTATACAGTGGTCTTTGATCTCTTGAGTGTTTCCGTGATAAATTAGCTCCATTCGAAAATTGTCATTTGCAAGACCAGAGAGGTTTTTTCTGACGCTAATTTACATCATTCCGTTCCTGTTATATTCACCCTCTAATGTGATTTCACAATTGAGAAGAAGCAGAAATGCAATAATACTAATGTAAACAAATATTCCAAAATTTTCAATTATTCCAGCAAAGGGGAATTAAATAAACTCTCGTCAATATGCAATTTCCCACATGTTCCTGTATTTTTCTATTAGAATTCTAGATACATTTTGTATATTTCATTCGTCGAAACGAAAAGATACACTGTATGCAGTGGTTCACATGTCCGTTAAAGCCTGATTTGGGAAACATGGCATAGGATAAACAAAATTATAGATCAAAACAATTTACCATTTGAATTGAATTCTTATAAAGATTCTTGAATATATAAGGAACTAATATATTAACCATTGTTTGCACCTTCTACACTTCAGATCCTTGCACTGTAATCATAATTCTCTTATTCAGTCTTGAAATACAATAGCTTTAACTAGTTTGTGTCCGTTAAAATTCGTATACTTGTCCTCACTATTACAGTCGTTGACTCGCCTTAATTTCCATTCACTTTGAACAAATATTGGTCAACTTTTCTACGCCTCACTTGACAAGTTCATCCGTCTTTGCGATAGTCTAGTGGAATTTGAAGCTACTACCACTGATCTTTCTGTATCCACACCCCCCCCCCCCCTCCTTGATACTCACAG
Source organism: Musca vetustissima (assembly GCF_032173495.1). Taxonomy (NCBI): domain Eukaryota; kingdom Metazoa; phylum Arthropoda; class Insecta; order Diptera; family Muscidae; genus Musca; species Musca vetustissima. The sequence goes on along the minus strand of NW_026876414.1, from coordinate 15,584 downwards.
AGAAGAAGTCAAGTTCATATGTCAACGACTTAAAGAAGTATATCAGCAGTGTTTAATTCACATCTGCAATAAACAGAAAGACGACGAGGAAGAGGACCCAAAGGAGGACGAAACTAACGAGATGGATACTGTAAAAGAGAAGTACAAAACTTCGTATGGTACGTACTGCCGTTGTATTTCCAAACTGGCCGACGCTTTTGAGGCTTCGATCCCTACAGCTAACTCTCCTCTCAGTCCAAGACTCAACGTCAATACTAACTCGTCTAACCACTTCTAACTGCCACCCATCGAACTCAACACTTTCCACGGAAACTATAAATCATGGCCCACATTCCGCAATATTTTTACTGCTGTTTGTATAGGAAACCCTAAAGTCCAGTCGAAAAGCTATTTCACCTCTGCCAAAACACTAAGGGTGAAGCTCACGATATTTTGGAAAAAAGTCCCCTTACTAATGACGGATTTGATAGTGCATGGAAAAACTTGTGTGCTCGGTACGAAAATAGGCGAGTCTTATTGAATGGTCAGGTACGGACACTTTTTACATTGACTTCAATTTCAATTGAATCTGCAAACTCCATCAAAAAACTTCAAAGGGATATTAAATCCTGCATATACAACCTGAAACTTTATAAAGTTGATGTTGTCTACCTATGTTCAAACTGTCTTCCTGATTCCACCCTTACTCTATGGGAACAAACGCTAAGTGACAAATCAAATGTTCCAAAATGGTCTGAATTCAATACTTTCTTAACGAATAAGTACAGAACGTTGGAGTCTATATCTAAAATAAAGAAACCTTAGAAACATAAATTTTCTTCAACATCTGAAGCAAATTCATTACAAACGCAGGTTACTCTGACTAAGTGCACGCACTGCCCAAAGGAACTTCACATTATACGTGTCCTAAATTCCTTAACATGACCTTTGACCAACGGCTGGCAGAAAATAAATCGAGCAATTTCTGCTTAAATTGATTCTCCAGTGCTCACCTTCTCAAAAGTTGACATAGTAAGAACTCTTGTTTTAAGTGCCCTAAACGACACAATACATTGATTCACAGGGATAATGGAAATTCCAAACCTACCTCATCAGTCTCCACTCCAGCAACACACTCTTCGAAAGTTGTTTTTCCATTACAGCCCACTAACCCTTCCAATGGTACGATACAAAACTGTTTCGCTACCAACTGCAGGGGGTGTTGTTAGGAACTGCAATAGTCAAAATTATAAAGCAAGAGCCTTGATCGATTCAGGATCAGAGGGAACCCTTATCTCGGAAAGACTGGCACATATCTTAAAGCTCCCCATAAAACGCACGGCAGCAAAGGTTTCAGGCCTAAATAATACAATAGTGGTCCAAAAACAATGTACATTTACAGTAGATTCTAACTGGAATGATAACTTCGAGCTTAATGTCTCTGCATTGATTGTTCCCCACCTGTCGAACAATCTTTCATCAAAAACTATAGATTCCAAAAACTATATTGTTTCCATTCTGCCACAATTTCAACTTGCAGACCAAAAGTTTTATGGAAGCTGCAATATAGACATTCTTCTGGGGGCTGATGTGCTTCCTTTTATCATGTTGTTTCTTTGGTTTACGCATCAATCCCTACACCCTGTAGAAAAGGTAATATTAATTGTTCCACGAACAATTCCATAAAACAACCAAATCTACGTTTGGTAAAATATTCTAACCACTTGTGTTTTTATTTCAATTTCATTTCATTTATTGCATCAAAGCAAACATTGGCCCGTTCGAGTAGGATACTACAATCAATCTCCTAACCTTTACAAGGAAAATCTACAACGACAACGTCTTCGCAAACGTCTTGCATGTCTTTGGTTGGGAGGTGGAGTATATTCCATAAGGACTTTTTATGTCTCAGTCCGACAATTTTTGTGAAACACTTTACGAAAAATCAACCACCCGAAATAAAGAAGGTAGATATGTAGTATCCCTTCCTTTTAAAGAAGGCTTTCCGTCTTGGGCAATCCTGGAACATTGCAATGGCTTAATTTATCCGCAATGAGAGCCGCATCGCACACAATCATCAATTGAAGGAGGAATACGATAAAAATATAGAGGAATACCTTACATTAAAACATGTGTGTCGTATTGAATTGTCGAATCCATCCATGCGTAAATCATTCTATTATTCACCACATCACGCGGTAATAAAGCCAGACAGTACATCGACCAAGGTACGTGTGGGTTAAGCTTAAACGATGTTTTATATTCTGGCCCAGTGTTACAAAAGGATTGGACTATTCTCATCTTGAACTGGCGTTTGTGCCAATACGTTTTTAACGAGGTATCCAAAAAATGTATTGTCAGTAATTCATGTATTGTCTGACGCCTCAGTATATATTCGAATTAAAGTATCTGGTCAAATTGAGTTCTCGCATTGAATATCCAGTAAAGCCAAAGTAGCGTCGATAAAATCCATTTCACTACCTCGAACCAACTTTTGACGATTATTGTAAAAGAGATCGATGTAAAATTTCGTAATGTTTACTGTTGGACGGATTATACTACTTTTTGTCAAGGCTCATGAAAACGCCTTATATTTGGACCAAATTTTTCGCCAATTTTAATCGCATCCGGTCGGAAGGTAATCATGGAGATTTCAGAAGTCGAGGTATATTTACAGTTGATTTACCTTATAATTCCCTTTGATGGAATGAGCCGAAGTGACTCAGTAAAGATGAATCGAGTTGGCTCATTCGAGAATCAACTCCATTTGAGACTGACATTGAAATGTGTTGGGTGCATTGTCATTTATGTTTTGTTTCTTCTACATTCGTAGATAACTTGGTGTACAAATTCTTTGAATTCGCCATATAAATATGTATACAATTAGTTTTTAAAAATGTAAATTACTGAATTATAGTGAATTAAGTAAAATTAACTGCACCCGTATCATAATTACTCTCGATAAGCTAAGCTCTTTTTAACGAATGTACTCTGAATTGCCGCTTACCCAGTCAAATTGCATTTATCTCCCTATCTCAATAAACCATATTACGAGTTTTGTTTTTATGCCTTTTTAGGCATAATATTACGCTTTGCAACATTCATAAGAATACTACCATTTGGTTTTATTATTCTCTTTTTACTTTCTCCAATAATTCATCATTAGCTATGAGGAATAATTCATCAACATAAACACTCTACTATACAGTCCACTCAGTACTGTTGGGATATTTCGTGTGCTATTTATCTCTATTTACATATTTACCCCCAGCGGATTCCCAGCAACACAAACGCATAAATAAGTTCTCTGCCGTTTAAAATACAAAACATCAGCAAAGCAACACATAATATGAGGTCACATCAAAAACTCTATAGTTAATCTAAGTCGAGTCGCTTAGTGCGTTTTTTTCATATTCAACACATAGCGTTTGTTTATAAACTTTACGGCGTCACTCGTACAGTTACGGCGATAAAACTCATGTAACCGCGTCAAGATATAACTTGGCGCCGTCCAGTTAATTGTTGTACATATGTGACCGGCGAAGGGGTCTGCACGGTGTTTTATACATACACCCATAAACATAACGGTCCTTTTCCTGCAAATTTCCATCCGCATGATCTGGTTTAGTGGTTTTTTTCTTGGTTTGGTCAGTTCTCAATCTGATCATCGCCGCGCCGTTTTATAAAGTTCTCCTTTACAAAAGAAGATCCAGTGAACGGTGAAATAAATAAGCAAAAACTTTTTTTAAAAACAACAAGTACGACAGGCTACTGAACTAAACAGAAAAAATGCAAATAAATTAAAGAATTAAAGTGTAAAATATGTATTTAAAATTATGTACATAATGAATACCTAAATTTACCACCTAAACTTATATATACCTAAACTTATATACCTAAAATCAAAACCCTAAACCTATATAAAGTGAAAAATCTAAAAATGTGCACTAAAACCACATAATTGAATTATTTAACTAAAGTCTCTTCTGAATTATATACCTAACACTTAGCCTAAAAATTGTGCTGCTTCACCTAATATTATAAAAAGAATTATACATATAACGCATAACAATTAAGAAACGTATTGTAACAAACGTATTGTAACGTAACAAGAGAACAAATAAACGGGATTTTTAATTTCCCCAAGGAAAATTAAAAGGTACCTAAGGTTAAGAACCATTTTGGTCCTTCGAGCCGGATGCAAAGTGAGGTTAAGGAAATAACTTAACCATTTTCAAGTGAAAATATAAGAGTACCAAATAATACACCAAAAAAGTGGAAAATGTGATGGTGCTTAACAACCTTAGTAAATATATATATATATATATCTACATATATAATATATATATATATATATATCCAGCGAATGTTTTATGGGCTGGTTTTCGATACAGTGCAGTACAGTACAGTACAGTTTTTTCTGGAAAATTTCAGTTTTTTGGGGACAGTCCCCGATAAATTATAGATCTAGCAACAGTTTTTGGGGACATTTAATATAATAATTGAGTTGGTTTTTTATAGGAATACCTATAGATACATCGACAATTTTATTTTATTTTTTTATAATTCAACATATTGTATTTTGGTCAGAGTTAAATATTCTCAGGCCGCTGGCGCCGTTCCTAAACGATGCTATAGGCGTTATCAAACAAAGCAAACGAACTTTGTCATACGTATTTACATTTCGTGAAAAAGTTGTATATAAACAACACAAGGCGTAGATTCTTTCTTTCACACCTCATTGTAGGCTTAATTCAGCACGTTGTGCCAACTTTCGTGCAAATCGAATGATATCTATGGTCTTTGGTGCACCATTTACCTAAAATCGAACGAAAATATATATGGGAGCTATATCTAAATCTGAACCGATTTTTCCAAATTTCAATAGAGTTTGTCCTTGAGCCTAATGAATGAGCTGTGCCAAATTTCACCCAATTCGAATAATAAATGCGACCTGTTCTTTGTTTACAATTTAACATGGACAGACGGACGGACGGATATGCATAAATCGATTTAAAATGTGATTCTATACAAAAGGATACACGTGTCTATCTTGTTTTCTTTTGCCTGTTACAAACATATGCACAAAGACATAACACCCTGTACCACAGTGTGGCCAAGGGTATAAAAAGAATCAATCATTCTATCTACGAAGCCAATTTTTACAAAATAATTACAATCAGGCATGTCACAGAAATGAATTCCGTTCGGAAGTGGAATTACTTCCGTATTTAGCTTCTTTAGAAAACGAAAAACGAAAATTTTTTTCGGAATGAAACTACTTTTGATGTTGAAAGTGGAGTTGCATTTATTTGAGAATTTTTTCTTTTAAATACTCTGAAATTACTTTAAAGTAATAAAAATATTGTTTTTAATAAAAAGAATCAATCATTATATCTACGAAGCCAATTTTTACAAAATAATTACAATCAGGCATGTTACAGAAATGAATTCCGTTCGGGAGTGGAATTAATTCCGTATTTAGCTTCTTCAGAAAACGAAAAACGGAAATTTTTTTCGGAATGAAACCACTTTTGATGTTGAAAGTGGAGTTGCATTTATTTGAGATCTTTTTACTTTTAAATACTCTGAAATTACTTAAAAGTAATAAAAATATTGTTGTGTAAATAGAAAGATATTTAGGGACTATGGTGTACCATTTACTTTAAATCGGATGAAAATATATATGGGGCTATATATAAATCTGAACCGACATAGCACACATTATTCTGGGCTGAATTCAGTACGCAGTGCCAAATTTCGTGCAAATCGGAAGATATTTAGGAACTTTGGTATACCATTTACATAGAATCGGACGAAACTATATATGGGAGCTATATCTAAATCTAAACAAAGAACAGGTCGCATTTATTATTCGAATTGGGTGAAATTTCGCACACCTCATTCTAGGCTTAATTCAGTACGTTGTGCCAACTTTCGTGCAAATCGATGATATCTGTTTAGGCGAGGAGTCTGCTTTACTCCTCGCCGTGTCTGTGGTGGGGGTGCTTAGCTTCTTAACTCAAGGGAGCGGGGGGTTGCGAGCGACAAGAACTCCCAAGCAATTAGTGGTGTAAGGGCGATTCGCGTGTGTTGGTGTAGGCAGAAAAGATAATAAACAAATAAATAAAACACAAGTATTATTAGGAATATTCTATTGGTTTTATTGGAGGCTCTTTTCCTATTACAATAAATAAGTTGCCTTGTGTAATTTATGGTGGTGGCGACAGAGGCCTGTTGGTATAACGCGTAGACGTTATTAGATTGTAGAGTCCAAGTTGACTCTTCGATAACTACAAGACAAGTGAAGTCAGAGTTCTTGTGATCGCAGAGGATCGCTTGCTCTATTTCTACTAATACATATACATATTCCAATGAGTGAAAATAGCTAGGAGAGCAAAACAACTACTTCCCCCGCTGGTAGGTCATCCGCGACCTACGGTATCCGCAGAGGGAATGTGTAGGGGAGATGCCAGTAATGCCAATCAGCATCCGTGATTGATCCAGCTCAGGAAGTGGTGTCAGAACATATCAAAAATATACATTCCGGCCCCCTTGCTACGACCGACAATGTAGCAATTAAATATTTAATTGGAATAATGGTGATTTATTAAAGATATAAATGAACGTAAATTCAGATTTAGTGTGAGCTTGAAAGGTTACAGGTTACTAGTTCAGTAAGTGATAAATTCATAAATGGGTGATATGTGTATGTAAACGATATTAGTATTAACCAAATGGTCGAATACAATCTACGATTTCTGGTGCGTGATTAGGTGCTATTATTGGAAGGAACTAAACCGGTGCAAAAGCAAAACAACTACTTCCCCCGCTGGTAGGTCATCCGCGACCTACGGTATCCGCAGAGGGAATGTGTAGGGGAGATGCCAGTAATGCCAATCAGCATCCGTGATTGATCCAGCTCAGGAAGTGGTGTCAGAACATATCAAAAATATACATTCCGGCCCCCTTGCTACGACCGACAATGTACCAATTAAATATTTAATTGGAATAATGGTGATTTATTAAAGATATAAATGAACGTAAATTCAGATTTAGTGTGAGCTTGCAAGGTTACAGGTTACTAGTTCAGTAAGTGATAAATTCATAAATGGGTGATATGTGTATGTAAACGATATTAGTATTAATCAAATGGTCGAATACAATCTACGATTTCTGGTGCGTGATTAGGTGCTATTATTGGAAGGAACTAAACCGGTGAGGATATACCCGAAAATAGACTTTTGTGCCAACAACGATTTCAAAACTATTTTTGGTGGTTCAGCTTCCAAAATTCCAAAGGTCAGCGCCAATTAACAAATCTATTGGGCTGCCGTCAAAGTTGTCCGCTAAATCTAAATGAAGAATTTTAGATTTCAAATTTGAAATGTTTGGTGGTGCGAAGAATTTCCGCTTAACATTAGGTAAGACCAAAGCTTCTGTTTCAACTAGTCTAGGCGAATTCTTAGGGGACGACAACATAAGAGAACAAACTTCTCTTAAAGTAGGAGGTTTGAATTCATTCTTCGAGTGAGAAGAAAGGCCGAGGGCATTTCTAAGTTTTTTACTTATAATGGATACCGAAGAAGAAGGATCAAAGCACGACCAGGATAACATTTATCATGGTGAACAATATTGACGACTGCTGTTCCTAAGAGAATATTTCGATCACGGGAGGGGTGAGGTATTGGTGGATACTTCGGTTTATGTGTCAAATTCAAATTATGGTGCGACAAAGTATAATTAGATACTGGACTTTTGACATTTGTAAAAGCCGGTGGTAGTTTTGAATTTGAAGAAATAACATATTTACTAATTTGTGGCCGGTGAAGAAGGCTGTGGTGTCTCTCTTTGCACGAACTGCAACTACATTTGCTGTTACAGTTTTTAACTGCATGTCCACGAGTTAAACAATTTATACAGACCTTATTTTTCTTTACAATCGCGAATTTGTTCTCAAACGGAATTTTTAGAAACTGGGGGCAGAGCCGAAGGTGTTGACTCTGATTTGGACAAATACTGCAAGAAATTCTGGTTTGAGCAACACATTTTGAGTGATCTAGAGGTAACAGAATATTTGGGATAGGTGACGCAATACTTATAGGAAGTGGAGAAGTGTAGGGTGAAGACATTTTTGGTGACGACAACGATTGTTTGGAGGGGAGGATATTTTCTAAACAAATCCATGTTTGAATTCTTTCTGTCAGGAAAGTATCGGGGTCTTTCCAAGACGACAAAGACGATTTATTTTTGATACTTTGCTCCCAAAGGGTCAAAGTCAATTTGGTAATCTCTGCAAGCAAATATATACCACTATGGGATCCCACTGATCCGTGGCGACGTCAAAGACGGACATTGCAGCCAGACAGTTATTAATTGCACGTTGGATGGATTTAAGACCTGCGCAAGAATCAAATACGATGGAGGGAATATCATACAGTCTTTTTAGATGAGCATTTACCACAATCCGTTTATTATCGTAATTATCCGACAAAGCTTTCCACGCTAGATGGAAACTACAATTGGTGAGTGGAAATGAGGCAACGATTTCCCGAGCCTCACCGGTGGTCTTCTGTATGAGATGACAGAGACGTTCAATGTCGGAGAGACGACAATTGTTAATAAAAAATGTGGTGAAAAGATCACGAAAGGTGGGCCAAGATATAAAATCGCCAGCAAAGACTTCAATATCTATAGGTGGAACAATGAAACTATGACTGTCTACGGGTGGACATGTGTAGCTATTGGGGGTGGCTGGATTTTGCAATTCAGGAGAAACGACAGTAGAGGTGGACTGCACAGAAACCGAATGGGCGGATTGACTTGAAAGCAATCCAGAAGGTGAAATATTGAATTGTTCGCTATGTGGACTAGATGGAGGTGGTGAGTTTGGAGGAGCTGTAGTTAAAGAACTATTATCAGTAACATTAGATTAAAGGCGATCGAGATACCGATTAATAATGGATAAACACCAAGTGTATGCGATAAATGAAACATTGAATTTTTCCTCAACGACATCAATATCCTCAGTCTGTGCAGCCTCGGATGTCGTGGAGTATGTTTTGCACTCTTCGTACGTGCAATGAACTTTATTCCACAACTCTCGAATCTCTGAACCACGAATTTCGAGATTGTAGACATAATATGTGGATTCTTTAATATTTTCAAACGATGCTACCCATTTTTCAACAATGCCAGCGGCTCTAATAATTCCAATGAGAGGAGTTATCGACATTTTATTTCTCTTAAATGTGAAAACCTGCAAATTTAAATTTATTAATTGAAAACTAAATAACAACTAATTCCATTAAAACCCTGCAAATTCAGCAAAGGTTGCTATAGCTCAACCAAAATTAGAATTTATAACAAAAACCCCCAACAATATTTATAAAGATTGCAAATTCCAATTTTTCATAAATTCGAAATTGTTTCTAAATTAAAATAGACCAATGGAGAGAAAACTACAAATTCTCCCAAGTTGAACTAAAAAATAAACGTTTTTCAAAATTTCTCAAATATACACAATGTGTAGGGTGTATTTAGGAAGTTGAATCCCGAAAGTAGGGTGCAGATGTCCAAACTTACTACAATGGATGAGCAACTTGTAATCAAAATTGAATCAATTCACCAAAACATGAATTAAAGCGAATAATGCAACTAATTTCTTAATATAAAGGTGAAGAGTAAAGTAATGTATGCCGACTGTAGGATGCAGGTGTCCAAAATTTCAAAAAAAAAAAAACACAACAAGGAGTACTCAAATGTTAAAAAATATTGAGTTAAGACAACAATGAAGATATATTCGAAAATATTATATTTTTCCCAAATATTAAATATGTTCTAATATAGGGCAATAGTTGCCGACTGTAGGGTAGAAATGTCAAAAATATCAAGAACCCTGCCAATAATCAATATTTATTCAAAAAAGATTAAAAAAAAATTTTTAATATTAATTTTTACAAATTCACAATTTTTGTCGCTTGGTACCACTGAGCTGTAGCGTGGTGAGTAACGAATATCACACAAAACAGAATAAAACACAAGCGACGCAAGCAGAGAAATGTTTATGCGTAAGCAGGTACGCACCCACACAACACACGACGCGAGAAACGATCCAACAGTGAGAGTTGGAGCCGACTACAATTGTTGGTATATTTTTTATTATTAAAGGTGACGCTAGAAAAAGGCGCGTGGAATACACGTGTGTTGTTGTTGGAAAATTACTGTGCAAATTCTCCAGTGAGAATTGATAAATACAGTAGAACAACAATAACAAACAAATTGCGTTTGGTTGATGGTAGATCGAACCAGACAGTGGACTGTTATGATATGCAATTGTTATTGTTAAAAGTTAATGCAAATTGTCTACTTTTAAAAGGAGAACAATATTAAGGTAAAATTATCGTTTTGTTGGCGAATAATGCAGCAACAACTATACGAAACGAGTAATATGTGGTGAAGTGTGTGTAACTATTGCAAGCAAATTCGAGGCGACGTTTGAAATAAAAACCAGTAAGGAAAGTAGTAAAGTCGGGCGGAGCCGACTATATGATACCCTTCACCACTTGGGATATACACAAAATCTGCTCCGGAAGATAGAATAAATGTATCATCTTTTGGGGATATGAAATCGGACATTTGTATAAACTCAAACAAATCTCGTTTTTAAGGAAAAGATGACTTGAATATCTGGCGTTGCCGACTATATTATAACCTACAACACTAAACACGGAATAATTGGTTTCCTTTCTTTTATGAAAGTACATAGCTCCACCGCCACGTCAAGGCTTATTCCTTGGAGGAGTAAAACAGTCGAATAATAAATCACTACTAAAGTAGTTGTTAATATAGCCATCATATAATGATGGTGGAAATAACATATTTAATATATCTTCATTGCCTGACTAAATTTTTAACAGGTGTTAAGAATTGAAGACAAAAACATGGAATAATTAGTTTCCTTCTAGTTTGAAAGTACTTAGCTCCACCGCCATGTCAAGGCTTATTCCAAGGAGGAGTAAACAGTCGAATGACATAAAGCTACTACGCTTAAAAGCTTATCCTTCGACATGTTTTGGTTTTATTTTTACTTGTAATATAATTGTAAATAAAACAATCAATTCAAGCAAATAGGATTGTCTTAAAACTGTTAATATAATTTAACAATTTAAAACACTTTTGATATGTATTCATTTTGATATACGAACAATATATCAAATGTACAATTGCATTTTATTTCTTGCTAAAATCATATATTATAAACTAAGAATTTGTTACAGGTTAATTTAATATGTGAATACATATCACGTCATGGCATTTACTTAACTAATAATTAATAAAATAAGAGAAAAATATTACAATTCAATTGGATATGTTAACACATATCGCGTCATGGTAACTATGTACAGTTTCGTATGTTATAGCATTTATTAAGCTATCGTCAATATTACTGAAACACCAATCAATTTGTGTTAAACCTTTCGTTGTTGGCGTATTCAGAATAGAAAGAAGGTTGTTATTGTTTAGGAGTATTTCAGTTTCCGATTTTGTTCTTTGTCGGCATATATTGAAATCTCCTAAAATAACAACCTTTTGAGAGTTTGCATTTATGTAGTTTTCCAGAACATAGTGTAGTTCAAGATGAAGAGAATGCACCCCATAATTGCTGTTTCGATATAAGACCATTATGTGAATATCTCTAATTTGAAACACCAGAAATTCAAATGTTTTATTATGTACATGGACCTTTTTTTGGTATTTATACTGAGTAAATTCAGAGATTTCATTTTTCACAAAAACAATTAAGCCCCGTTTACATCTACGACAGCTTTGGTCCGTTGAATCCAATCTCATCCTTGGCAATACTGTGAACCCTGGAATTTCATAGTTTTCATTATGCAGCGTCCAAGTTTCAACAAAACATAATACATCAGCCTTTAACATTACCGAATCTTTCCGAATGTCTTCAATATGAGCATGAAGGCTTTGAACATTATGGTATAAAATTTTCAAAGCATTAATCTCATGCATAAACTCGTAATGGGTTTTAAGACACTTGTTAGTTCGTAAGTTAGTCATTTCCAATTGAACATTATCATTTTCCTTAAATGGCTTTGGTGGTACAAACGAACCCAACAGAAAAAGTCCAGCAGCAGTGATCTACTCATGCGAGACTTCAAATGGACTGCAACTTTTTCATATGTCGCTCCTTGGCTTTTATGAATAGTTATGCCCTCTGCCGGTACAATAGGAAACTGCTTACGATCAATATTTACGTGTTCATTACGTTTATATTGAAACGTTTTTAGACAAATATCTATTGGAGTCCATAACTGTTCAGACGGATGCCTTCTTTTGGAACGAGCGATGGCTCCTGTATTTTCTTGAGGAAATTTGATCCAAAGAGTAGAAGGCTTTCTCGTTGAGCCGATGAAATTTACTTCCATAAGTTGACCAGTAGCTCCATTTACCAGACCATCACTGGTGTCAATGTTTACTGTTACCATGTATTTAGCTGTAGTTTTTAGTATTAGCTGATATGGTAAACCTTGAGTTTCAGAGACTTTAAACGTTTTAACAGATTTCTTGATCCGGTTCCTATTTTCGTCTGTTAAGCCAGTGGATTTGACAAAATCACATGCGACTGATACAACCTCTTCTGTAGGAATAGAATTCAGCTTCAATGTATTGTAAATATTTACTTCGTCACAAAAGAGATGAATCGCTTCATCAGGTGCGGCAGACGGAGATACAATACGTTCTCGTAAGAGACAAACATCATCATTTGTCATTTGCCCTGAAGCCATATTATTTAAGGCAATAGCGAACGACTGATCTTCTCTTTGTCGCATAATCTCAGTAAGTTCAAAATATTTGAATTTATCCCACGTTGAAGTTCCATATATTTCAGCATATGGATCAGTCGTTGGTGCTGCAAATATCCAACGATCGCCAACGGGTGACAGCTGTTTTAAGTCTCCAAGTACAAGAATGGATACACCGCCTAAATATTCAGTGCTTTTGAAAATTTGTTTCATTCTTGCATCAAGATATGAAAGCATTATTCCCACCATCGATATTTCGTCAATTATCAATAATTTTAAATTCATAAGTTTAGTATACATTGAATTTAAAGCATCAGGACCTAATGGTCTCAACTCAGAGCTTGACTGATTGACGGGAAGAGAAAATAATAATACCTTTAGCTGCTTTTCCTGTAGGTGCTGTTAAAATCACTTTAATTGAAGTTGGGTCAGACCCTGGTATACTATTCAGCCTTCTATTTACTGTTTGATAAATAGCTGATATTAGTCTACTTTTTCCGACGCCAGCACCTCCACTAACAAATTCATAAAATACGGATGAACATTTTATATTGTGGGAAAGATGTGTCAAGTAGAGCTTCTGTTTCGTATTTAATGTGCGAACCATATTCAGGAGATCCGACTCAGAAATCAATGGAGGAAGTTTAATAATACGCAATGATGTTTCAGAAGTTTCAGCCGATGTACCATCACCCTCCGTATTTAATATATTAACGTTTGGATCTATTTCTGGTACTCCAAGAACTCTGAATTCATCATCAATATTACCTGCTTCTTCGTTGACATCTTCAATGCTGTCTTCATCTCGTAGACGCTGAACTCAATACTTTCTTTTAAAGCGATGCATGTGGCTTTGTTGTCGTTATGCAATAAATGAAGTACCTCATTTCTCCAAGGATGGAACAGCATTACGAGTTCTCTAAAATAGTCGCTTCGGTTAGTATTTACATTATATCGCCGGTAACGATTAACATGAGGTTTAATTTTTTCCTGCACAAAGCCACTATTATCCTTTAACTTAAATATGCGTAAGATTTGCTCAGCATTTTCTTCAGGATCTTGCTCTTCGTAATCTGCTTCCCTGTTATTGGATCTTCGAGATTTTGAATACTTATAATTTGCTGCGAAGTCTGCCAAGCATATATGCTCTAGTTCGTCTGGTCTTTGAACATAATGTTCCAAAATACCAACAGCATAAATGTCTGATGAATCTGGTGGCAAATTTTGTAGTTGTTCTCGAGGTCTCAACAGAAATACTCGCTCTTCTGGTCGACCAGTAAATATGTGGCCTCTTGAGCTGATATTTCCGTACCAGAGATAAATTTATGGACAATATGCTGTAGCTTTTGCATTATGGAATGATTGCCAGCTCTAATTTCTTCAATAGCATCTCGAAGTATTCTGGATACACCACGATTGGATTTATTAATGTAGTTAATAATATAACTACAGCACGCATAAGGATCTAGGATATATTGAATATCCATATTTGCTCTGTGCAGTGACAATATTGTTGGATTGTATGCATTGACCATTTTATCTTCGAACCTTCTTTTTAGGAAAATTTTAGGTTTTTTTTAGCGACGATCTAAGAGCTAATAAATAGTTCTCATACGTTAGATTTATATTTTCATGTGACAAGAAATTTTCAAAATTGTTTAATTGAGAGATTTGTTCTGAATCCAAATTTGCATTTAACATGCTTTGAATTCTATCATAGCTCTCTTTTAATTCCTGAATATTTTCACAGTTTTCAGGAAGCGGCAATAAAATTTCTGTTGCTGGTAGCGGCGGATATGGCATACCATAACGACAAATCTTTTCACCACGATATTCTCTAGTACAAGAACGATTGTGGCTGTGACGCTGATAAGCAATATATTCTTGTAACTGTTCATCAGATCCATTAGTAGAAATATATTTATCTATGAAACTAATGACAGAAGCAAAAGAAGATGAATTAGTAAGGCATATTTTAGGAGCATCCTTTAGCCAGTACATGCCATGTATGTGAGGTGATCCACGTTGTTGGAATTCCACTCTCCAATAGTATTTCTCCACAAAATGTTCATCGAAAATCCCATCATTCATTTTAAATAGAGAAAACAGTTGCCGGAAACGGAAATCGAAGTATCGGGAGCAGGTTATTGCATCACTACGAATCAATCGAGCTTTTTCTGAGAAGGACAAATTTGAAGCATCATCTTCAGAAATATCGATCTTGTCCACAGTTTTCGACAGGATAACTAAAAGCTCAAACCATTTAGTTTCGGCTGCAGATAAAGTTATGAAAAATGTCGGAAGGCCAAATTGTCTAATCATAGCAACGGCTTTCTTCTTTTCACCTTCCAGTGAGCTGGTACGTTCTTATACCTTTAAGAATACGATATCCGTCATCGTGTTGGATTAGACTATTCATATATGAATCATCCAATGCGTTTCTGGCAGTAACATTTCCAGATCGCGTGTGTTTCCTCAGAGCGATTGACATTGCACTTTTAATAGTTAAAAGCTCTAGCTTTTTGTAACTATAAAGTATTTTATCCACTCTACAGCATCGTCTGTCATAACGTCGGAGCTCGGAGCGCACAATTTTTGAATACGATTCCGCACAGGAACGTTTTTTGCCGCAATAGATAGATACAAATGCTAACTCTTCAGAATCAGCATCAATTATCATATTGGTCGGCGTCCTTCACCTGAGAGCAGTTACTACAACTCATGGTGAGGTACATTTTCAACTATACACTCAAGCATTGTTTGTTCTGGCCACCTTGATTA